>NC_090261.1:2367522-2472522 GCF_037325665.1 Littorina saxatilis
GTTGTGGCTTCTCAAATGCCTGAACATACAGACAGACAAAAGCCGCTAGACCCCATCACAAACAGAACTCTACAATCCACAGGTTTTTGCCCACACACACACACACAAACACACACACAGAGAAGCCGTATATATATATATGTATATCTATATCTATAAATATATAGAGATAGGTGAGAGTGTATTTTTCGCGTGGCTATAAATTGATTCGACCTTTTCACTTTGACAGTAAGAACAACTTACGGGTGCAAGGGAAGCGTTCTGGACAGCGCAGTGACATTCTAAAAATAGTTACTCAGAAACGGGAATTTGAGGTGAACGGCGCGAGACAGAGACAGACAGCGTGGCGGTTCACCACAATCACCTTTGAAGGCGAAGTCCTGTCAAACGGGATTGAGAATTTTAGAGCTTATTTCTTAGCCCTATATTATCTGCTGTGGCTTCTCACATGCCAGAACATACAGACAGATAATGATGATAAAATCGTTTATTTAACGTCACTCTGTAAAAACATTGGCGACATTTGTCTTAGATTAAGAACACACACAGGCACGCACACAAATTCTCCCTTTATGTACAGTGGTTCACCACCCTCCCGCCCCCCGCACACTCTCGCTCATCTAATTAAAAATGGTGTTAAGAGATACTTGGATATAAAATGGTATTTTTTAAAAGTTCTGATAAAAATATATAGTAGCTGTATGAGAAGCAATGGCGTCAGCCGCAGCAACGTCTCTTCATATCCAGGGACCAAGTGGGTGCGTGTGCATAAGTCCAGCGATAAGTTTGGGACCTTGCCACCCAAGGTCTTTATTAAAACTTAAAAGATAACTTAATTTTTCCTTTGAGGTATTTGGCAGAATATTTCTATTTGAGTTCATAAACTGAGTCAGGGGTTGAAAGTGGCATGAGTTCAAATCACACTCCAAAGTCAAATGAGCAATGGTGAGGTCGGATTGACAGGTGCATTTAAGCTCTAGAAATTGGTAACTCCCAGCTTCTGCCCTTAGGCGGTTAATCCTTTTTATTACACGTGGGCATGCATTATAGGTGTTCATCTGTTTTGATGGGGCTTCCCGAATGAGCCAGCCAGAGCTTATAGCCTTGTGCATATATTTGTTCCTCCATTCTCTCCAGAGAAGAGAGTCTGTAAGGCTACTGATCTCAGAAGCAGACAATGGCAGGTCTACCTCGGAGGCGCCTATGCCTTGGGCAGCTTCTTTAGCGGCTTTGTCCGCTTTCTCGTTGCCAGGCACGTTCACGTGTGCTGGACACCAGACCAGGTTAATCTCGCTTCCTTTTTTTATAATTTTATTTGCCAGCTCCTTTATGGCAATGACAAGATCATGTCTTTTTGATCTTTTGTTAGATCTCAATGCTTCAATGGCTGCTTTGGAGTCAGAGAATATAGCTATCTTTTGAGGAGGAGTGTTCTTGAGATTGAGATGAACAAGCGACATGCAGATGGCAAGGAGCTCAGCTGAGAAGATCGAGTTTCTGTTGCACAGTTTAAATTTCCCAGTCATGTCATCGCTGGGGATTACAAAAGCTGCGCCAGCCTTCTTGTCATCCAACACTGACCCGTCTGTGTAAACATGAACATGGCCTTTGTATACAGTATCAATGTGCTCAAGGGCTTGTATCCTGAGTAATAACTGATCATCCTTTGTAGCTGTGCAATATTCTGTGTCAAAATTCATTTCTTTCATTGTCCATGAGGGATCACGAGATATGGGGTTTTGGGCCACATCATTTGGGTCGACACTGATTTCACTAAAGAGTGAAGCATTGAATTGAGCCAGTGAGGAGAAAGTAGTGCCAAAGTGGGCCTTTTTGTTTTGGACATGATTGTAATGCGGTTGTAGCTCCTCTTTTGTTGAGTTTTGCACTGTGTTGGCTCGGACATTGTAATCTGCGCAGCACTTACGCCGCCACATGTCAAGAGGGAGGAATCCTGCTTGGTGGTATACAATGGCCTGCTTTGAATGCCTTGGGTGTCCGAGGGCAAGCCGAAGGGCACGACATTCCGCTGACTGTAGCTTATCAAGCCATTTTCGAGCCGACGAGAAGTAGGCCTCCTGTCCATATGATAGTCTTGATCTTATAAGAGCTCTGGTGATGTTTGTTAGAATAACTGGACACTTTGCCCATGGTTGGGCAGCCAGTATTTTAAGAAGGTTGATGGTCTTATTTGCTTTGCTTAAAAGATACTTTAAGTGAGCAGTCCATAGTCCATTTGAGGTGAAAACTACGCCCAGATATTTCACCTGCTGACTGGGTGAGACAACAGATTTATCTAGTGAGAACTGTATCTTTTCTCGATCTTCCAGTTTTCGGTTTGTAAAGACAACGAATACAGTTTTCTCGGCAGAGAGAGTGAAGCCATTCTCCCGCATATAGTTCGCAATGTTATCTATAGCTGTTTGCCACTCTTTAGAGAATTTGTGTTCTGTTTTATAGGTTTTGTTTTGATACTCTTTGCATAGAGCAATATCATCCGCATAAAGCGTCAGTTCGGCTCCATGTGTTTTAATTGTCGATATGTCATGCAGCATAATGCTAAAAAGCAGTGGTGCTATTACTGAGCCCTGTGGCACTCCCATGTCAACTTTGCGAGTGGATGATTTGGCACCTTTATAATCAGTTTGAAAGGATCTGTTCAGTAGAAAGCTTTTTATGTATTGAAACATATTACCACTGATGCCTAATTGCTTCAATTTGAACAACAATCGTTGGTGCCATACTGTATCGTAGGCTTTTTTGATGTCAAAAAAGACAGCAAAGAGAGACTTCTTGCGTGAGAGAGCTTTCTTAATTTTAGAGGACAGTTTTACAATGTGATCCGAGACACCCCTGCCTCGACGGAAACCGGCTTGGCACAGGGGTATTACCTTTTTTCTTTCCATTTCATCTTCTAGTCTGGATTTTAGTATTCTTTCATAGATTTTGCTCAGATGGGAGGTCAGAGATATAGGGCGCCAGTTGGAAGGGTTAGCTCTTGGTTTTCCAGGCTTTAAAATGGGGATCACAACAGCCTCTTTCCAAGCTGTGGGAATCAGGCCAGACTTCCAGCATGTTGAATAAAAATCCAGTAAAAGATTTAATCCTTGGTTTGGTAAATGTTGTATGACCTGATAGTTTATTGGATCAGAACCACAGGCGGATCGGACTTTTGTCACCGATGCTATAGCCGTTTTCAGTTCTTGAATGGATAAGGGAGCATTTATTTTTAAGGAAGGGTTGAGTTCTGGGTCGTTTAAGTCCTGTTTATCCTCCCAGTTCTTACGGAAGAGTTCCTGCTCACATAACAGTTTATCTGTTTGGCTTGCTGCTGCAAAAATATCTGCAAACAGTTCTGCTTTTTCAGGAAAGCTTTCATATTTTTTTCCTTCGTGCATAAGAGGACGTTCAGCCTGCTTGTGTCTGCATTTGAATTTCCTTATTTTGGTCCAAATTTTTCCAGCATCTCTGTAATCGCTCACTTTGCTGGACATGTTTTCAAAATATTCTTTTTTTGCTTTGTCTATAATTTTGTCACATTGTTCTTCAGTTGATTTCATATTGTTGTGGTTTTGTGCAGACCTGAAGCGATCATACTTCTCTTTTGCAGTTCTTTTTAACCTGATGGCTGTTCTGCATTCTTCTGTCCACCATGGGCTCTGATCAGTTCTACTGGGTCCGATAAAAGGTTTTGTTTTGGGGATTGACAATTCCATTGCATTCAGCAGGTTTGATCTTAGCTGTTTATATTTGTTGTCGATACTTTCTTGGGACTCTGGATTGCCATCCAAGAGGGTATGTGCATCGGCAGACTTAGTGACAGCGTCCTTGAAAACTGCCCAGTCCGCCTTTTTATAATTGTATTTTAAGGCTTTTGGGCCTGGCTCTGTGTGTGGTGATTTCCCAATAATGGATATCATGATTGGTAAGTGGTCGCTTTTTAATTTATCTGACACAACGCACCAGTCCGTTGTTAATCCGAGAGTGGGACTAACCAAGGTTATGTCAATGGCGGAGGGGTGTTGGTTTGAGATATCGGGTATTCTGGTTGCTGATCCGTCATTTAGTAAGTACACATTTGATTGCGTTATATAGGTGGCAAGGCTCTTTCCCACGGCACATGTCTGATCGGGGAAGTTGGCATCCCACAGGGGGTTTCGGCCATTAACATCTCCTCCGATCACCCAGGTGCGTCTTCCGTCGAGCTCTGGGAGCCAGCTGAAAATCGGGCCTTTGGTAATGTTTCTGTTATATATGTTTAATAAGAAGATGGATGGGCCATCATTCAGCAGAAGTTCAACTAGGTTTGAATGTATTTTTGTGTCGGCCGGAACAGGGGTTGGGTGAACATTGTACTTCAGATTGTCTCTGACATAGGTTACTGTGTACTTGATAGTTTGTGCTCCGCTCGTATCATCAACCTGATAATCTGTGACGGGTGGGTAAAAGAAACCAGATATGAAGGGGAGTTTTCCCGCATGACAGAGTGGGGACTGTATCAATAATACATTGAACATGTTGTTTTGGTTAAGATAATTAATAAGGTACGGTAGAGCAGTGTTAAGGGAACGACAGTTCCACTGCAGTATATTTATTCTTGAATCCATTTCAATCACAGAAGACCTAAAGTCTGTTGTGACCGTTTGATCTGCCCCTCAACTCTCTATGTCATTGTGTTGTCAAGGGGTTGAGACTCTGTTACAGATCTGCCTCCCTGAATGCCGAGAAGAGCGCATTGAGTGGAAAGTATCTTATTTAAGGCTGGTGGAGTTGGATTTTCCTTTGGCTTAAATATTTCAGTATATAGCCCTGTCAGAAGTGTCAGAACATTTTCGGGGCTTTCATTCGTTTTTGCTTCAATAAGTGCAGCTAGGATGCCAGTGACGAATTTGAACACCTCACCGCAGTTCTCGGCGCTCATCATCTTCATCTTTGCATAGCTTTCTTTTAGAATATGTTGTCTGAGGCAGTCTTCGGACTGTGGCTTTGGTGTGTTTTGTGTTTCATCCTCCTCAACAATCATCAACTTTGGTTCATCCATGAACAAGTCATCATAATCGTGTGTGGGGGAAGTTTGAGATTCTGCATCAGCAACCTTTTTCTCATTGTTTGTTGTTGGCTGTTTGTTTGTCTTTGTTTTGTCTGCTGCTTTTGTGGGGGCCTTTTTTACATTGTGTGTTGATTTTAGTTTCTGGGCAACAGTAGCCTCATTATTAATAGGGTTTATGTCAGTTCTTTGTCCAGGTCTCTGGCGGGCGATATTTTGCTCTGAAATGGGGTTTTCACTACGAGGGTTGCTTGGTCCGCCTTGATTTCCTGTGCGTATGCGGCTTGTTGTTGGTTCTGGCCAGATAGTGCTATAATCCTGTTTTTCAATCTCAGCCACGAAAGCTGGGGAGGTAGCCAGGTTTCTCTTTGCTTTGCTGGCACCGCGAGGAGCACTTTTCCCCCCTGCCATTTTCAGCACCCAGCACTCATCGACTTCTGAATCAGAGTCATTAGATGTATCTGGGTCTTTCTTTTGTTTTTTCATTATTTCAAACTTTGCTCTTCTTATTGCTTCTGCATATGGGATGTATTTGGCTGCTCGGATTTTGTTTGCTGTTCTTCGGAGCACTAGCTCAGGACAGCCTAAGTAAGCTGCCGAGTGGGGACCGCCACAGTTTAGGCAGTGTTTGTCATTTGGACAGTTGTCAACTGGGTGGTCTTTCTTTTGACCGCATCTTGGGCATTTGTCTTGTCTGGCTTTACATTGTTTGGAGCCATGTCCCAATCTCTGGCACTTAGTACACCTTCTGACTGGGGCCACATAGGGTTCGACAGCAAAGAAGGTTTTCACTATCTTCACTGTATCTGGTAGCGTTTTCTTTAAAAAAAGTGATTTTGACAGCTTGAGTAAGTTCCCCCTTCTGGTTTTTTAACCGCTGAAGAGATTTTACTTTCTCAAGAGATTGTTGAAGTTTATCAAGGTCTTCAGAGAGTGGGATGGGTCTGATGACACCTTCCGTTGTTGCCTCTGGTATAGTGCATCTTATTTGCACTTGAGCGAGACTGGTGAGATTGGCAAGTTTATGTTGTTGTTTTTCATTGCAGCAGGCAATCAAGAATTTGCCCGAGGGCAGAGGGCAGACAGACAATAGCCGCTAGACCACATCACAAACAGAACTCTACAATACACAGGTTTTTGCCCACACACACACACAAACACACACACACACAGAGAAGCCGTATATATATATGCATATCTGTATCTATAAATATATAGAGATAGGTGAGAGTGTATTTTTCGCGTGGCTATAAATTGATTCGACCTTTTCACTTTGACAGTAAGAACAACTTACGGGTGCAAGGGAAGCGTTGTGGACAGCGCAGTGGACAGCGCAGTGACATTCTAAAAATAGTAATAGTAAGTTACAAACGGGAAAGCCACACGAAGGAAGGGAGATAAACGCCAAACACTGGAGAAGATAAGGAAGAGTTACTTATAATGGTGAAATGAACACAAAAACCCAAATCAGTTCAGCGCTGCGCGCTGAGAGCACGTGTTGAAATATCTCATCGATGATATTGTGTCCGGGGTGTAGCTGAATACGGTGTCCAAATTTGAAAAAGATCCACCGAGAACTTTGGCGTTGTGATGTGGTGTAGCGGCTATGGTGTGTCGGTATGGGGGCCCGGGTAGCTGAGGTGGAACCAAAATCGGTTCAGCGCTGCGCGCTGAGAGCACGTGTTGAAATATCTCATCGATGAGGTTGTGTCCGGGGTCTCTCTGAATAAGCCCACCAAATTTGAAGCAGATCCATCGAGAACTTTGGCCGTGCATCGCGCACAGACAGACACACACACAGACACACAGACACACAGACACTAGTCGTATATATATATAGATAATGCGCACCGTTTTTGAATGATTGATTCAGTACAGCAGGCATATCTGCGATATCGACGTGAGGACGATACTGAGCGTGCGGAGGAAGTCCTTTCTTCTTTGCCCTGCAGGATGGATAAAATGATAATTCTAAGGCGTCGTGTGCAGAAGTTCACACAGGTTTCTAAGTCGCCTCATCGAAGAAAGGGGAAAAGTGTTGTTTGAATGTTTTGTATGTTGTACTTCGTGAAGCTGACAGAATGTGATCGAGTCCGTCTGCACCTGTCCGTCTCTCCCCCCCCCCTCACTCACCTGTCAGTTCTTTGTCGGCTTTGCAGGACTGACAAGTGGACAACGGCTAATCACAGGCAACATGTCATCCTCCTCCTCGTTCCCCAATCAAACTCCACTACCACCCAATTCCCCGCCCAAAAAAAACAAAACAAAAAGACAAACCCTCTCTCCCACTCAGCGGAACTCCCCCTCCTACGTGTGGCCGCATCAGGCACACAATGAACTGATTTATCTCAAACAAGCAGACAAAGACTTATATCCTTGCCTATAACATCATCTTAAACAGACTCAGTAATCAACAACCCATGGGAAATCACTGAGGGGAGGTCATTCGCCCCAACAATATGACTCCATCAAGCGCACAACAACAAGGGGCGACAACCGCTGTTAATTGGATGCAAATAAACACCACCTGTACAGACCTCTTCATCTGCTGTGCCGATGGTGTACATAGTCATTACGGACAACGTCAACGACTCCGTGCGGTACACGTCAACAACAATGATTAGTCTGTCACAAGTTGCCACTGTTGGCAGCAGCTGATCAAGTCAATGACAATAGGAACTGAGGGGTCTCATGGGGAAACAAGGGGGGGGGGGGGGGGAACAAGGGGCGTGTACTCTCGGTGTACAGTACACGATAAAGACAGAAGTACAGAGTCTTCAAACTTGCGGAAATGAGAAAATCCACCTCAAAAGAAACAATGGGGAGTGAATAATTTGTTCATTATTTTTTCCTCATGGCAAATCGTAGACAACAATTACACCGCGAAAGAGATTTTATGATGAGAATCAGCTACAGACTTTTAGATGTTGCTTCAATCATAAAATGTCCAAAAACTGAGGATCATAATGCAGCCTGGCATCACCTCCCCCCCCCCCCCCCACACACACACACACGCAAATAACACACACATACATACACGCACACACACACGCACACACACATACACACGCACCCACACACACACACACATACGCACACACACACACCCTACCCTTTCCCACCCCGGCCTTCCTCCCCAAACAAAACATAATTATACAGCGATACAATTGGACGCAGCTGATCAAAAGAAGAACATGAAAGCTCTCTATCTGTCAGCGGCAGTTCCATCAGTGTCCGCGCTTAGCTGTGATCAGTGGTTGAGAGGGACCGGTAATAGCACGAAAAGGCGAAGAGAATGGCTGCTGGTGATCAGTGGTTGAGAGGGACTGGTAATAGCACGAGAAGGCGAAGAGAATGGCTGCTGGTGATCAGTGGTTGAGAGGGACCGGTAATAGCACGAGAAGGCGAAGAGAATGGCTGCTGGTGATCAAACACTGCACGTGAAAACATCGTACGTTTTATTAGTTCCATGTTCCCCGCACCGAACGCCCGGTGCTGCACTATAATATATGATGAATAAATTAGCTGATGAGCTCAGGAATATTACACACAGCCAAAATAGGTGGAAATGGGGTTGGTTGGGGTTACATATGATCCACAGCTAAAAAACACAAACTTTTCCCCCCATTGCATGGTTAGCCTCCAAGATGTAGAGGTTACATGCCGAGTCTCAGTGATTATTCAAAATAATGGTCGAAGTTAGCGGATCATGAAAAATGCGAGCTTCAGCGAGCTTTTTCATGACCGCGAACTGAGACCATTATTTTTAATAATCACTGAGACGAGGTGTGTAACCTCTTTATTCCTCCTTTCTTCAGTTATTCAAAGAAAACAGGAGTTTTTGTGCGAAAGTTTGATCGAATCCGAATCACTCAACCAGTCAACCTGCGCAGGCGATCGATTAATGCGCGGTTGTATAGTTCCGTGCAAATCATTCCATTCTGTTAACACTTCTTGTCAGTTTCCCTGTTTTGGACTAAAATAAAGTACACAGATATGCTGTTATTCTGCTATGGCGGTAAAGGCAGATATTGTGTGTTCTGTTTATGTTTTAGTATTATCTTAGGATAATGTTCTTTCGTCAAATGGGACTAGCAGACGAACTTTTGCACCCGTGTTCCAACGTTAATTACTGTATGAAGTTCAGTTTTCTGGGGAAACTAGTGTATGAAACCGCTTTATGTTGTTTAAATTGATGAGATGTGTGCATTTGGTTGCGTGTGATCTGTTTATAAAATGAAATATTGTTGAAAACTGACCGTCGGATTGCAGTCAGTGTTGTCGAAGATACTGCGTTAAAAGAAGGGGAACTACTCTTGTCGCTAGAGTATGAGTTACTTGCCTTGGGAATTCGCTTGTGATGAACGGTTTGTGCACGGCAGATCTAGATTCAGAAAACAACCGAACTCATGGATTTTATATGGAGATTCATGTGTTCAGGCCTGTAGTTGTTAATTTAAATGCGGTATGTTTGTATTGTTTGCTCCAGAGATGTATACTTCGTACGTATAGAGCGTTCGGAACTTTTCAGTCGCAAAAGTAGTACCGAAACAGAACAGCTTCTCAACCCATTGCACTATCGAGGATTCAGGCTGTTGCTGGCTCGTTATTTGTTTGGTTGCTGGGTCATTATCGAAAAATAACTAGCTCTACAAGTTTACAGAGGTAAAGAAGCAGAGGGGGGAATAATTCAAGATATTTCTTCGTGCAATAACCTTTCAACCAATTACTTTGCTGATTAACAACACATTTCCATCAAAGACCGTGACGTGGCAGAACAAAAGAAATACCTGTTAGTGATGACACGTTATAATTAACCTGTATCAACGGCCAATTTTAGTGCAGGGTTTAATGCCTGAACTGATGAAATGCTGCACAGAGATTTATTTTTAAAGAAACGGGTTTTTTACTCTAGTGAGTAGTCTAGTTTGTGCCTATACTTGTTCCATTCCTGTGTGTTTCACAAGCTTGTTGTTCAGTGAAAGCCTCTAAAGTGTGACGTTTAGGCTTTACCCCCTAAAACCATGAACAAAAAATAAAATACAAAAAATAAAATCAGTGTTTCTGGTTCTCTGTTTGACCTTATTTTTTTTCTCCCGATCCTAGAACTTCTTTGGCCCTTCAAGAAATAATTAAAAATGACAAAACTCGATTTAGCAGACTTTACAAGGAGGGCTTCTGTCCGACATCAGGAGGACACAACCCGAACCAGTTCCGGACAATAAAAAACAAGTCGCGTGAGGCGAAATAACAACATTTAGTCAAGCTGTCGAACTCACAGAATGAAACTGAACGCACTGCTTTTTTCACCAAGACCACATACTCGTAGTTTCGTCAGTCCACCGCTCGTGGCAAAGGCAGTGAAATCGACAAGCCATGCAGAATAGTGCGGTAGTGGTCGCGCTGAGCAGGATAACACGCTTTTCTGTATGTCTATTCTTTTTAGCTTACTGAGTTTGTTTTTAATTCAAACATATCATATATATGTTTTTGGAATCAGGGACCGACGAGGAATAAGATGAAATTGTTTTTAAATCGATTTCGGAAAATTATTTTTAATCATAATTTTCTTATTTTTAATTTTAAGAGCTTTTTTGTAATCCAAATATAACATATGTATATGGTTTTGGAATCAGAAAATGACGAAAAATAAGATGAAATTGTTTTTGGATCGTTTAATAAAAAAATAATTTTAATTACAAGTTTCCGATTTTTAATGACCAAACTCATTCATTAGTTTTGAAGCCACCAAGCTGAAATGCAATACCGAAGTCCGGCCTTTGTCGAAGATTGCTTTGCCAAAATTTCAATCAATTTGATTAAAAAATGAGGGTGTGACAGTGCCGCCTCAACTTTTACAAAAAGCCGGATATGACGTCATCAAAGACATTTATCCAAAAAAATAAAAAAAGATCTAAGGATAACATACCCAGGAACTCTCATGTCAAATTTCATAAAGATCGGTCCAGTAGTTTAGTCTGCATCGTTCTACACACACACACGCACAGACAGACAGACAGACAGACAGACAGACAGACAGACAGACACACACACACACACACACACACACACACACACACACACACACACACACACACACATACACCACGACCCTCGTCTCGATTCCCCCTCTATGTTAAAATATTTAGTCAAAACTTGACTAAATATAATAAAAAACATACGCCGAGGAAAAAGAAGGAGACAGTTATCCTAAAAATGAAAAACAAAAGTTACCAAACTACCAACCTTCATGTTTTTGGCCTTGTCATAGAAAGCAAACATGTTATTTTATTTGTAATATCATTATAATGATTATGTTTGTGTGTGCCTTAGCATGACTACACTGGTCAGCCTACCCCGAATGCAGGGTTATAAGTAAGAACATGAAGAGCAGGCGTCTTGTGAGAAACTCCTCGCATAATGTAACGTGGCATTCATAATCAATCACCAGGTAGCATTACCAGGCTCACAAGTTTCTTCATCCCTACACACGACGCCAATATTGTAAAAAAATAAAGATATATTTCTCTCCTGGCAATGAATTCTAGAAGACAATCGCAACGCAGAGACTACGTGATGCGTTGATCCCGCTGATGTATATCCGTTTGAACCATTTGTTTCAACATAGACCAAATAGCCTGGACCGCCAACTCGTCACGTGACCCTTCGAGGTTACGACGCTCGACTTTTAGGGGCGCTTAGCGTCCGGTTTGAAAGGTCTGCGATTCGAAGACAGTGAAAAGAAAGCACGCTCCAGTTATTTGTGACAATGGGAGGTGACAATGAACTGGATTTTCCAAAACTCCAATCTAAACTTAACAAAACTCATCCAAAAACATGTTCCATATGCACTTTAGCTGACTTTATTTTAGCATTTTCAGAACTTACATCGGCAACTTCGTCCATGTTTACAATCGACACCGGATATGACATCCCCCTGATTTCTGAAAGGCCATGTAAGCGTAGGTTCCTAAATGCGAGAGGCCGCTACCTCGTAATAGAGAAAAAGAGCGGAGAGAGAGCTAGTTGGCGGTCCAGGATAAATGGTCAATGGTTTCAAGTATGCCCTTTAATTATGAGAACTGAGATTCAGCAACGTGATCTGAATTGTTCGCGTGTCTACACATCATCGTGTATACTCAGGTGGTATATACGTTGACCAAGTCTGTTAGTTAATGATTCAATACATGAATTGACAATTTCAGGTGCATGAGAAGATGGATCAGTTACGCTGCAGGCACTTTCGTAGATGTATAATGCGCGCACGCGTTCCGGAGCCAGAAGCGTAATGTACACATTCCACACAAAAAGACTTGTGTGCACCTGTTCGGCTTTCTCCGCTTCCAGTTCTTGTCTCCTCTTCCTCAAATAAACTTTCTTCAGAGAACAAAGTTAGTTTCCAGACCCCACTAGGAAGAGAGCGAGAGAGAGAGAGAGAGAGAGAGAGAGAGAGAGAGAGAGAGAGAGAGAGAGAGAGAGAGAGAGAAAGAGAGAGAGAGAGAGAGAGAGAGAGAGAGAGAGAGAGAGAGAGAGACTCAGACTCAGACTCAGACTCAGACTCAGAACTTTATTACAAAAGGATAAAGGTTTTAGGCAAAGCCTATTCTTCCAACCTGTCCTTTATACAACACATAAAGACAGACGCACATTACAAATATAAATTCAATCATATAAAATACAGAAATACATTGTACAGAATGCAACACAATGTGCATTTAAGGAATTACATAAGGAGAACTCAAAAAATTACAAAATTACATTGACATAGTTATACCTTTCATTTGGGAATAAGTTGCTCCGATCAGCTACACATCCGTTAACATTAGTACAAAATGTTTAACAAAATAACAATCGAACAAGACATTTCATTCACGAATGATGTGTGAACGTGACTGTCTCTTAAACATTTTCACTGAAGAGAGAGAGAGAGAGAGAGAGAGAGAGAGAGAGAGAGAGAGACAGAGAGAGAGAGAGAGAGAGAGAGAGAGAAACAGAGAAAGACAGAGACAGAGCTAGAGAGACAGACACACAGAGACAGACACACAGACAGACGGACAGGTACAGAGAGAGGTCTCACGGTAAGTCACCGCCTCGACACCCCTGCATGGCTCCCCCTCTTTGCACCAATCGTTGTGGGTCAGTGATGGAATGTCCATGAATGTCCGGGTCTGACGTTAGAGTGGGCACTTTATCCCGTCTCAAGGGACTGGCATCGCCGCCCCATCGATCAGTCAAGGGACTGGCATCGCCGCCCCATCGATCAGTCAAGGGACTGGCATCGCCGCCCCATCGATCAGTCAAGGGACTGGCATCGCCGCCCCATCGATCAGTCAAGGGACTGGCATCACCGCCCCATCGATCAGTCAAGGGACTGGCATCGCCGCCCCATCGATCAGTCAAGGGACTGGCATCGCCGCCCCATCGTACAGTCATCATAGAAAGGGCTGGGAGAAAGAAGGATAGGAGGGGCCGGGGAGGGGGGGGGGGGGCGGAGAGGGGGTGGGGAGGGTGGGGGGGGGGGGGGGGTGTTAGGGGTTCTTGAGACACTCGATGATGGCGACCGGTAAGTTCGTTATCTGAGCAGACTTGTCACATCGCGATCAGTTTTCACCGGCCATGGCGCTATGGCCGGATTTGTCATTTGTTTCCTTGTCTGCGGGAGAAGACCCCACAACCCCAAGCGACACACCCAACCTGAATTCCGCTATACAGAACAACGATTCCAGTTTGTTGCACGTCAGTTCGTATGTATAGAGACACATATGTATTCAACGCTTTACCTTCTCTTTAGCTATTCTTTCCAGAATTCCATACACATTTTACAGACTGCCATTGTTCTGTACTTCCACCTGCCCTTGCCCCTCAATGCTCCCAATGAAATCCACCTCTTCTGCGTTTGCGCCCCTTCTGCCTCCCTATCTCTTGTGCCCCATCTCGCTCTTTCCCACAGGCTCAGAGAGTTGTCAAGACAGCCCGTGTTTCAATGCCTGTGCGAAAGTTACAGTTAGAGTATTTTTCTCGTCCAGTGCTTATTTTGTGGTGGGTGGCGACGTGTATGCTACTTAGGCTGTCGGGCCAGATAATGAGACCAAGTGGGGAGCTCCGTCGTCTTCACAGCACAGGACAAGGCGAGGACATCAAGGGCACCAACACCAGAGGGCTCACCTCTGGACTTCCGACACTGCAGTGAGGGACAAGCTGTACAGCCCTGTGGAGAACCTTCCGACACTGCAGTGAGGGACAAGCTGTACGGCCCTGTGGAGAACCTTCCGACATTGCAGTGAGGGACAAGCTGTACGGCCCTGTGGAGAACCTTCCGACATTGCAGTGAGGGACAAGCTGTACGGCCCTGTGGAGAACCTTCCGACATTGCAGTGAGGGACAAGCTGTACGGCCCTGTGGAGAACCTTCCGACATTGCAGTGAGGGACGATACAGCTCTGTGGAGAACCTTCCGACATTGCAGTGAGGGACAAGCTGTACGGCCCTGTGGAGAACCTTCCGACACCGCAGTGAGGGACAAGCTGTACGGCCCTGTGGAGAACCTTCCGACACCGCAGTGAGGGACAAGCTGTACGGCCCTGTGGAGAACCTTCCTGCCGGACAGCAGCATGTGTCAGGCGGATGTATGAAGCTCATGACATGTTCTTCTTCTTCTTCTTCATCGTCGTCGTCGTCGTCGTCGTCGTACCGCTCATGCGCTTTATCCATCCGACTCAATCCGATACGCTTAAACACGTAAATGTACGACCGAGGGAGCCAAAATTACCCTCTTCCGACAAAATGTACTACATCTTCTTTGAAAGACTTCGGCCGGCTCCTACCCAGAGTGGACGTGCTATGGTTCCAATGGGAAGGCTGGGACCACACAGCCGAGTATCATTTACTTCACGAATGCGATTGTGAGGGTGCTCAGGTGTCCGTCCAAAACGCTGGTTGACGAAGAAAGCGCAAAAATGAAACTGGTCTCGGCTCTTGTGACCCTTCATGCTCAGTGCTTTCATGGTGACCTTGGTCTCGGTGTTCCTGTTCCATCCATTCCTAGTACTTCTGCTGCCAGCGTGTGATGCTCTGGGGGGTCAACGGAAGGACGCAGTGGCGGTCTCCTCTCTGAGGAGACGCTCACTCAGTCTGGCTCCGCGACTTAACAATAGGTAGCGGTGCCTGTGTCCCTGGCCAGGAACAGGACCAATACTGAACACCGTCGAAGTGACTCGGCAGCAGTGCAGTGTCATCTTCAGAGGGTAGCCCACCGCAGCGACCTGACATCCTTCCCTGGAGTGTCTGTAAAAATCGACAAGTCTGGCAGCGGATCGAAATTCAGGTGTGGTACTGGGACGGGGCGGCGTGAAAGCATATTGGGACAAGGTACAAGCGTCGGGACAAGAAAGAGAAACAAGTCGCGTAAGGCGAAAATACAACATTTAGTCAAGTAGCTGTCGAACTCACAGAATGAAACTGAACGCAATGCAACGCAGCAAGACCGTATACTCGTAGCATCGTCAGTCCACCGCTCACAGCAAAGACAGTGAAATTGACAAGAAGAGCGGGGTAGTAGTTGCACGAAGAAGGATTGCAGGCTTTTCTGTACCTCTCTTTGTTTTAACTTTCTGAGCGTGTTTTTAATCCAAACATATCATATCTATATGTTTTTGGAATCAGGAACCGACAAGGAATAAGATGAAAGTGTTTTTAAATTGATTTCGAAAATTTAATTTTGATAATAATTTTTATATATTTAATTTTCAGAGCTTGATTTTAATCCAAATATAACATATTTATATGTTTTTGGAATCAGCAAATGATGGAGAATAAGATGAACGTAAATTTGGATCGTTTTATAAATTTTTATTTTTTTTTTACAATTTTCTGATTTTTAATGACCAAAGTCATTAATTAATATTTGAGTCACCAAGCTGAAATGCAATACCGAAGTCCGGGATTCGTCGAAGACTACTTGACCAAAATTTCAACCAATTTGGTTGAAAAATGAGAGCGTGACAGTGCCGCCTCAACTTTCACGAAAAGCCGGATATGACGTCATCAAAGACATTTATCAAAAAAATGAAAAAAAAGGTTCGGGGATATCATACCCAGGAACTCTCATGTCAAATTTCATAAAGATCGGTCCAGTAGTGTGGTCTGAATCGCTCTACACACACACACGCACAGACAGACACACACACACACATACACCACGACCCTCGTTTCGATTCCCCCTCTATGTTAAAACATTTAGTCAAAACTTGACTAAATGTAAAAAAAATTAAAAAAAAATAAGTACCGAGGTAGATGTTTCACATAGCTGTTTCTACAAAACCATGTTGCGAGTCGCCGATAATACTATCAGAACATATATTTACCGAGAGAACTGCAAGTTACGACGCATTGCCTCAAACATGAAATACACACATACCTGAATTGAAACGTTGCTCGCTGAAGCTCGCATTTTTCATGATCCGCTAAACTTCGACCATTATTTTTAATATTCACTGAAACTGAGCATGTAACCTCTACATATATTCCCCATTAGCTTCCCGACGTTCTGGAGGTTTAGTGAAGAGCAGCATAACGCAGGGTGATACACGGTAAGAGTCAAAGCTTGAAGAAAGCCAGAGTCCTCCACCGAGACAGAACATGATTTCCAACTCCAACTCTTTGGTTAGATAGTGCTTTAGAACCATGATACAAGACTGTTGTAAGGTATGTCAAATCATCATTAGTGAACCGCTTCTTAACCTGGCACCGTGTCAATTGTGAGTGTGCACGAAAAACATCCTTTCTGTTAAACATCTTTTCTTACTTTTTGTGTTTGTTTCTGCAGCACACACTCAATAGATTGCCGCCTGAATCTTGTTACAAGTAAAGTGCTGGCAACAGTTCATGCATGCTGCGAATGTTTAGTGTGATAGCCGCTGTAGCTGTAAACTTGCACGCCGCTGCGTGTGTGCCAAAGTGTGTGTGTGTGTGTGTGTGTGTGTATGTGTGTGTGTGTGTGTGTTTGTGTGCGTGCGTGTGTGTGTAGCCGTGTGTGTATGTGTGTGTATGTGTGTGTATGTGCGTGTGTATGTGTGAACTTTGCATAGCATCAAGCATGCACTTTGCAGACCATAGTGGCAATGACCCCCCTTCCATCAGTGTCAGTCCCACAGGAGGAGCTGTCCTGAACCACTCACACTCACTGACGGAGCAACAACCTTGGTGCCTCCTATCACCGGCACAATTTAGTGGTCATTGAATCTCACCCATAACATCACCAGGCTACTGTGTCAAACTTGACAGCACGGTATGAATGTTGCGGATCTCTATAACTAGTATTGCTCAGTGACGTGGCAAGAGCTGCAAAGAAAGGTGGAAACTGAGAGGAAACAGTAGCTTGGCGGCCGGCACGTTAATAAACGACTTAAATCAAGCATATGGTTTTTTTTCCGCATCATTGGCGTATAATCAGTAAAATGAATGCAAAATGAGTTTGAAATAAATTCTACGTTCCCGGTATATAAATTGCATGGCATTGCTACTGATGCTGAGCATAGACAGAGTAAGACATACTAACCGAGGCCGGATACACACACAAACACAGACATACATCTATCACTCTCTTGGCGTTTCAGTGTTGGCTGGGAAAGCATCTACAGGGACTGGGGGAGGTGATGATTTCCCTGATACCTCACGCATGAGTGAGCATGATAGGCAAAAGATGAGGGGCGAACAACGTAAATCCCTGCCGCAGCCAGACAGCAAGGATACGATGAAGTACGCAAGTCTCAGGCCAAGTCACGCGCGTTCCCCTCGTTTCGCTGTGCGGAGAGACACGCTGGATCCGACAGTGAACGAGTCAGTCGTGCTCTCCACACCAACGGACAGTGAGGCGTCAGTCAGTCAGCACGCTGCCGTGCCGCAACCTGCCGCATGGCCCGCCACAGTCTGCCTACGTCGTGTCTGCATCGCCCTCACAATACATCACCCTCTGCGGCAGCGGCTACACGTATTATCTCCATCAGCGGAAAGACAGCAACAACGCGTTTTCCCATTTTCTATCCCCGCGTGGTGTGTGAGCCGTAACGCTATCAACTATCTCATTCCCACGTGTTATTTTGGGAGCGCCTAATGTGGAGGGAAGGAGAATATGCCAGGTAGGTGGCCATAAATAATATTGATTTTCCTTACCAACTTCACTTTGCGGGCAGTAGACATATCTACGGAATGAATTAAACGATTCATTGTCATTACTTGTGTAAGTGTCGGTTCTGTCTTCTGCGTGTGTTCGTTCAGCTTGATGGAACGCAAGCGTAGTATTCACTATTTCAACCTGGTAAGTTTTTGAATCCTACGCTTCTGTTGCATATGTATTTTTAAAGTGCAGCCGAACATCGATTTGGGCAAACACACGGCGCGGACAGCATGCATTAGTGCCTAATGTTTCCTTGTACCAAACATTTGAACAGCGTCAGTTTCCATGCAGACAAATGCACCCGAAACTTTCTGTTACCCAGTCAGTAACAATAGTTCATGTTCGCAACAATAATATTGTTTTCATTTGTTTAAAACTGGTCAAGTTTAGCTTTTGAACTGGTGCACACGGTCCACACTGAGTTTAGACACACGCGCGTTTGCATGCACAGACAGACAGACAGACAGACAGACAGACAGACACACACACACTCTCTCTCTCTCTCTCTCTCTCTCTCTCTCTCTCTCTAACCCGCTCGGTTGAGTTCACGGTTTGCGCTGGCTTCGTGTATGTCTTTGATTAAAATGCCATTATGACTTGGAAGTGATCCGATTGTGATTAATATGCTCGATACCGCTAAACATAAATCAACTTCACGATGTCGATTCAAAGTGTCATCATGCAGAGAAGCGTTGCCAAGAAACCAAGAAAAAAAATCTCATCACATTATATATATATATATATCGCTCAGTGCACTCAAACACACACACACACACACGCACACACACTCACAGACACACACACACACACACACACACACGGGCTGGCACCAGGAAAATAATTGTGCACCTGTCATTAGCACAACACTCCCAGTCATGTAGTCTCTTTCTCTCTCTGTAGTCTATGTCTCTGGATCTGTTAGTATCTCTCTCTCTCTCTCTCTCTCTCTCTCTGTCCCTGTCTCTGTCTCTCTCATTCTTACTCTCACCGGCTCTCTCTTACGCGCGCGCACGCACGCACGCGCGCTCGCTGGCATACACACACACTCCCACATAAACACGCACACGCACACACACACCACACACACACACACACCATGCATTGTTAGTTGTTGAGCCTGATGGAACAAGCAGTTTAGCAGGGCAACAGGCGAGACTCAGACGCGTTGTTTTCACTTGTTATTCTCTCAAGTTAAGCCCCTCTTTGCCCCGTCCATTTTCATCATCTCGAGCACTGCAACCACAAACCGGCAGTCAGTGCTGCCATGCAGTTTTCTTTTCACGCGTTTAAAGCTGCTGTTCGACGCTAACTGATTGTTTGCTGCAAAGTTGCCGCTTGCATAGATCATGTTTAAATTAACACGAATTGTATGTGTGGTACCTGAAAAATCAGAAGAGGGGAGACAAGCGCTGCCTTAATGGTGGGGTCAAAACGGTCATACACGTAAAAATCCACTCGTGCAAAAACATAGGTGAACGTGGGAGTTTCAGCACATGAACGAAGAAGAAGAAGAAGAAGAAGAAGCTCGAAAACGAGTCTATATTTAGAGGGCTTACCTCCCTTCATTATTGAGCCCTGTCATTTGCAGAATGTCTTCTTCTTATGAGTTTTAACACGAACAGACGTTCTGCTGCTATTCATATCATTGTTGTTGTTTTTCAAACTTATACGTGAATCAGCTCATTGGAAAGAAATGTTAAAACTTAATACGCTTCTACCGCAACACCTCCCTGAACTCAAACCCATCAAACAAACAAATCTATAAGGAGCGAGACATGCCACTAACTTTAAGCGCACCAGTTTCACCTTCGCTCGATGGAAGACTACCAGAAAGATCACAAGAGCTAGTTTCACCTTCGCTCGATGGAAGACTACCAGAAAGATCACAAGAGCAATACAAGTTCCTGGCAGATGGGTCAAAACAAAAACAAACTTGTCTTAACGATGTAGAAACGCAAAGGGCAACAGTCTCATCTTACGCTGATGCAGGAAATCAGGTGTCGTTTTATGATCTCTGTACAAACAGAGGCAAGGTATTTCAACTGAGTTCTTTCTTAGTTCTCAAGTTGGTAGAGCACTGGACTAGTGGTCGAGAGGTCGCAGGTTGGTAGAGCACTGGATTAGTGGTCGAGAGGTCGCAGGTTGGTAGAGCACTGGATTAGTGGTCGAGAGGTCGCAGGTTGGTAGAGCACTGGACTAGTGGTCGAGAGGTCGCAGGTTCGAATTCGGGCCAGGACGGACATGGGTCAATTTTATTATGTGCAGACCCAGAGACGGAAGCCATGTCCCACCCCCGTGTCACCATAATGGCACGTAAAAGCTGATCTTGGTCATTCTGCCATAAGTGCAGATGGCTGATACCACCTAAACACGCATACACTTGTGTATCTCGTCAAAAGCCGTGAGGGCGTAAAACTCGAATCATATAACCCATATCTTGTCCTTAAAAGAGGCGAAATATTTAGCCTGTAGGACATAAAACATTCTCTCTTTCCAGTTCTCAAGCTTGTATACTGCTGTACAGGTCCTTTAAGGCGTGCGCTATTTACTGTGACCCGAGTGTTGTTATGTCGCTAATTGCTGAGCTGGCGGGCCGCGGTTTGTCTCCTCGATTCATGGGATGTCAAGACAAGAAGAAAACACCGTGTTCCCCTAACCCTTCACTGTTCTCCCGTCTTGTCATGTGTGTGTGCACGCTCTGTGCAGTGTGGAATGATTGTGGTCTGTTTCGCCGCGAGGTCTCCACTTGTGCAACGCAGTCAGTCACTAGCAGTCTTGATGTGTGTGTGGGTGTGTGTGTGGGTGGGTGGGTGTGTTTATGTGTGTGTGTGGGTGGGTGTGTTTATGTGTGTGTGTGTGTTTGTGTGTGTGTGTATGTGTGTGTGTGTGTGTCACGGTGTGTGAGTGTGTGTGTGTGGGTGTGTGTGTGTGTGTGTTTGCGTGTGTGTATGTGATCATGTCGACGTAATGATATGGTCACGTGCTCAGTAGTCAACGTTTCACATCAATCGTCGATTGTGTCAACGTCATTGCTTTTCTTACACTCTTGCAAACTCCCAGACACACCCAACACGCACGTACGCGCGCGCACACACACACACACACACACATGAACACACACTGAGATACATACACACACAAGCGTGAGAGAGAGAGAGAGCCTGAGAGACAATGACAATGACAATGACAATTCTTTATTTTACGAGGGTAACAGAATAAGCATTGGTATACTTTTTTGCATCTGGCCCTCGCCCTAAAGAGGGACTAAATCTACTATAAGAGAGAGAGAGAGAGAGAGAGAGAGAGAGAGAGAGAGAGAGAGAGAGAGAGAGAGAGAGAGAGAGAGAGAGAGAGAGAGAGAGAGAGAGAGAGAGCCTGAGAGAGAGAGACGTTGTAAAGATGAGAGAGAGGGGGGATACGCACTACCACTACATATTAAGGTGTGAGTGAGGTGAAGAAAGGTGTGGAGTAGACGCAGAGAGTAGATGGGTTATTCCCCTGTCTGCCTGGCAAGTGTTTACGGGGAGATGTCTGTATGTTCACCTACATCTGTCACCGAGGGTGAAGCTTAACGCCAGTTGTTGTGAAGAATGGTGGGTGGTTTTAAAGTGGCAGAGCAAGAGAGAAATGCTTTCGTGAACCCCTCTATGCAAAACAAGCGCCAGAACAAACCACTTTGTCGCTAATTGAAGTGATTAATATCCACAGGCAAACTTTAACCTGTGATGGACATGAATGATGAAATATAATATAAAACCACCATGGTCCATGCTGCAATGCTAACTTGTTTTTTTGTGTCCCCAGAACTAGTGTCTATTTGGGACATGACGTGGTTATATGCTTGGAACCAACCACCATTCCCGCAAGCGTGCATAATGATGTGTGTGCATAAATACCTTAGAGCGGAGCCGGGTCGAGGTCCGGTCATGTCAAGACTTGTGTCGCGATTTGATAGCGTCCAGTGTAGGAAGACAGATAAGTTAACGCCCGGAGGTAATTGGCACTGGCTGGTAATTACCGGTGTTTTGCCCTGCAATTAGCACGCGTGATTTAGGAAAAGACATAAAGAGGCGGGTGGGCGTGGTGTGAAACATGTAGAGGCCGGACATTGGCACGACATGCTTGGACCTACCAGGGAATATAGGTCTATGGACCTACGTAAGACCTTCGTCAGACGATACACTCCCACGCAAGACTGTACATTCGTGCTGAGAAAGAGCAGCACTGTCGGCACCAACTTTTCCCTTGCTTGCTCTTCAACAAAAGATATGGGTGTGTGGGGATGGATGGATGGACGGATGGATGGATATATCGTTGGATACACAAAGCAAGAGTTCGGGAGATGTATTAACTGTGAACAAACAATATTGCGACAACTTTCGTACCCTAAGCGAAGTATTTATTCTCATGTCATTTCATTTCAACTTTCTATGCCATGTAAGACACTCAACTTGGCTGTCGGATCAAAGATTTCCGGCTTTATCAGGTGTCACGTGACCGCCGCTCAAATGAGTATATCACCCAAAGCGACTTCCGATGGTGCTCTGTACGCGGATTCAGGATCAAAATCCCCATGGTGCTAAGAAAAAATAACTAAATAAGTTCGTCCAAAGTCACATTACACTCAATATTAACGGCAAATATGATTACCCGCAAAGAGCAGTTTTAGTGAATGTTAAATTGCAACAACACCGTCGATGTCAAATTTGTTTGTTCACATCTCCCGAACCCTTGCTTTGTGTATCAAATGAGTATATCCCCCAAAACGACTTACGATGATGCTCTGTACGCGGGTTAAGGATCAAAATTGCGACATTGTTTTAAAGGTACTGAACTTGTCAAATCCAGGTGCACGGAGCCCCTGGGGCTTTTAGTCATACCTCAGGCAGCTATCCGTTAGAAGAACTACCAAGTTTCATTGACTTGCACCCAAAGAGTCAAGAACTGCGATTTTTTTACGAATTAATTTCGTACTCGGACCCGGCTGGTCTTGACCTATTTTTGGATCTAAATTTAGATCAGGTAGGTCACCACATCATGCACAAAAAGACACGTCACTAGCAAAATATGTCAGACATCATCATGAGTTTGTGTAAAACAAAATGGAGGCCGGAATCACTCAGTTGAATCGAACTGCGACCAAACACCACGTAATAACTAGGTTAATTTATGCACTCGCGTGGACAAGAAACTGTCGAGCTTCACAGATGTCATCGTTGGGTAGTTTTGGGTTTGTTTTACTACCATAGGAGGATTTTTGAACTGTAAATGCACTCAGCTGCAACAAAAACGTAAAACGAAGGCTGTGAGCTGCACTGTGCCTTTAAGAGTAGGAAAAGGGCGCTAACTTGTCACACACAAAAAAGACACCCAGCCACTTTATCCTACTCCTCCGGCCAACTGTTAAGTCGAGAAATGTTACATCTCCTCCTCCAGTCCACATAGCATCCCCACTTGATCATGCCTTCTCCTGCCTCTCCTGCCCAATCTCATGTTCTCCTAATGTCAGACACTCAAGCTTGTGTGTCCTGAGTGTCATCAAGGGCCCTCGTCTCCACAGTCTCTATTGTGGATTGCCGCCTTGATCGTGCAATGTGCACCAAACCCTCAGGGGGTTGCAAGACGAGGTGATAGCAATATCTCACTCTTTCCTCTCCGTCAGCAGACACCAATCGCCTTTTTTAATATTTTTTTTTTATAGATTTTGTTTCCATCTCTATCACCCCCTTCCTCTCTCTCTCTCTCTTTTCATTTGTCTCTCTCTCTCCCTCTCCCCCCCCCCTCTCTCTCTCTCTGCCTCTCTCTCTCTCCCACCCTCTCTCTCTCTCTCTCTGCCTCTCTCTCTCCCACCCTCTCTCTCTCTCTCTCTCTGCCTCTCTCTCTCCCTCTCTTTTACCCATAATCTCCCCAATCCTCCCTCATCTCATTCTCTGCTTCGTGTCCTTCCGTCTTTCTCTCTGACATTGTTCACTTACTCTCCGTGCCTTAGTGATTTTCTATCTTCATACTTAATGATCTTCTCCTCACCACGCCCCCCCCCCCCCAACCCAACCCACAATGATATTTTCCTCCGTCACCCCCCCCCCCCCCCACCCCTCTCTCTCTCTCTCATGAATATTGTCTTGCCTGCTTGCATTGCCCGAAGGCTAATATTGGGTGACGTGAGCCTGTATCAACGACCTCACCGTGTCAGCATCTTACTGCTAATATCACACCCTCACAACCACGGGCAATGCAAGCAGACAAGAAAATAGTCATGATAGAGATTGGGGGTGGGGAAGGTGACGGAGGAAAATATGATTGGGGGGTGGGGGTTGGGGGGGGGGGTCGTAAGGGGGGGGGGGGGGGGAGATCATTGATGGCCGCAGGAGCGGTCATCTATAGCAATGCATTCGGAGACATGACATGTCTGGTTTTGTCACAGTTACCGTTCTCACGAGATCAGTTACAGTGTTTTTTTCTCTCGATCTCTCTCGATCTCTCGATCTCTCGATCTCTCGATCTCTCTCTCTCTCTCTCTCTCTGGTTCGAATCCGGGCCGGGACGCGAATTTGCGATTCCTAAACGCCCCACTGAACCACTGACGTCACATGTCGCTTCGGTCTTTTCCGGAGGAACACCGCGTGTACATAATACACACTTCGATCGCGTAGCACTGCCATTGCACATTTTCGCAACGAAAACCGTGCCACTGTTTCATTCATCTTGGTGTGTTAAATCTGAAAGCAATATAAGTGAACGAACAATTGAAAACATATCACGTTACTAAACTGCAGCTCAGTGTTTCAGTGTGACGTGGAAGTGTTCAAATAGGCCTATCTGCTGTATCAGGCAAGCCGAGTTGGTTTCACCTGAACGACTGCGAGAGGCGAGCGCAAACCGTTGTGTTGTTCAGAAATGGTGTTCCCTTTGATATTTTAGTGGACATTTAACTTCAAATGCAACCTTTCTTAGCCGTAGCGGAGTTGGTAACAGAACCTTCACGCGCGAGAAACGCCACATACGACGGAGTAACCCTGAAATGCCTTCAATTTTGTAGCCCTGTCTGTCAGTTGCTGTCGTAGCCTAGTGGTTTGTGCTCCAGCTTGAAGGTCAGCTGACTCGGGTTCGACTCCCTTCCTGGTTACAGGTTTTTTTTCTTGTTTGCTTTATTTTTGTCATCTATTTTGTGTCCTTAACTCCACCCTTCAATCTTTTCAACCCTGATGCATTCCGTTTTTGTTTTTGTTTTTTTTTAAATTATTTTTTTAAACCATTTCCCCCAAAGCGGTTTAGCACGGTGGTATGTTATGATGAAAACGCGATTACACAAAGCTCACATGTGCACGGTCTGCAAACTAAACGGCGTGGGCTCACCGTATTAGCCAATAACAAGCACACATATTAAACCGCAGCGCAAAGCGTTAACATTAATGCAACTTGAAGAAATCAATATAGTTACCAGAAACAAAACCGTGCTTCGCACCGAACAGTTCGACAGTGACTGACCTACTGACCGAACCGCACCTCTCGCTTGTGACAGTCGCTCATGATACAACCATTATTTTGCCGAGTCTGAAATTGATCTTCATAAAACTATGTGTAAGTGTAACAAAAGAAAAAACTAATTTCTTTCATATTGCCTAAATAATAACTTTATTAACTGATAATCAAGGTGGCATTGCCGAATGACTGCAAGTGCAACGCGATCGAAGTGGCACGCGATGTTCCTCCGGAAAAGGCCGAAGCGGCTGTGACGTCAGTCGTTCAGTGGGGCGTTTAGGAATCGCAAATTCGCGGCCGGGACGGACACGGGTCAACTTTATGTGCAGACCCAGAGAAGGTATCCATCTCCCACCCCCGTGTCACCACAATGGCACGTTAAAGATCTTGGTCATTCTACCATAAGTGCAGATGGCTGATACCCCCTAAACACGCATACATATCAAAAGCCGTGAGGGCGAAAAACTCGAATCGTATAAACCAATTCATGTCCAATGGTATAGGCAATTAAGACCTGACGGACAATAAGCCCCTTAAAATTTACTTTTACTCTGTCGTCACAAAACACAACTGTTCAGAAATCCAATCCCATCGTTCTCATCCCACCTATTATCTCCGACACATGTCAATGATCCTTTATAACACACACACACACACACACGTACACACACAGCACACACACACACACACACACACACACACACACACACACACACACACACACACACACACACACACACACACACACACACACACACACACACACACACACACACACACACACTCTCTCTCTCTCTAGCATGAAAAGAGTTTTCGATACCCTTAAACGGAGTATGGGAAAACCAGTCACACACGTTAAAAACCCTACGTAGTATCCATGCTATGAACACAGACGAAGAAGACTGGTGGTGTTCGAATAATCCTCTTATTTGACGTTTCTGTTGCTATGAGTTGTAATATTCTGCTAACACTGCGCTAGACAGCGTGTCTTTATTCCACTGTGTCATTGCTCCATGGGTCCAGCAGCGGGTCAGTGAACCACCTTGTCATTTGAGCAGCATGCCGTCAGTCCTGCCAATGACCGGTCAAGCTGAATGCTAATCCGTTTCACCTACTTCTTGTTAAGGTCTTTATACCCTAACTCTTTCACACGGTGAACCACTGATGAGGTTGTCGACAAAGCTTACTTTACAGCGCTGATCCATCCCAAAGAGGGTCTAACGACGTGGTGGTCAAAAAGACACTGGCTGTGCACAATTTAGAACGGACCCCACAAGACAGACAGGACCAGGGGCCGGTTTTTCATGGATTCGCCGTGTTCACATTGACAAGTCGAAACAACGCTTCGGCCCCCGATGGCGGTTGTCCGGACGTGGTGCTTGGGGGAGGGCAGCACTGTATAGTCGGGTGAATCTCCTGCAAAGAGGCATAGTCGGCCGCCTGAAATATGTTTTATGAAACCTGATTCCGTCTCGACGTCGGATTGCTGCAATTCACTTGTTCATTTGCAGTTGACCGACTGTGTTTGCTGGCCCATAAAACAGGCCCCTCGTGACTGTCACGGCCCGACAGTAACCGACATCCCATCTCGTATACATGAGTGCCGCTTTCCGGCCTCCTTGACTTATTTGGGGAGAGTGTCATAATGGGTTTCATATTACTTCCGCAGTGTTAAAATTTTCTCCCTGTAATGTGTGTGTATCATCATCATCAATCATCAATCATCAATCGTCAATCGTCAGTCGTCGTCGTCGTCGTCATCATCATCATCATCATCATCATCATCATCATCATCATCATCATCATCATCATCATCATCATCATCATCATCATCATCATCATCATCGTCATCGTCATTGTCATTGTCATCATCATCATCATTATACAATCCCGAAGGCCCGTTTCTCTCACAAACGAAAAAAAAGTGTTAGCGCTTCTAACACACATAAAATCTCATCACTTCGGGGACAGCAATCCATAAAAATGCAATTGCTGCTAATGGCCCAATATCCTCAGAAACATCCACCGTGATGTGCATGCACATTCATCGATGAGCAGCTTTTAGCTCAGTTCAAAAAGTGTAGAACAGCGTTCAAAACATTAGCGCAATATGTCCGTTTGTGATACAGCATGAACCACTGACTAATGAATGAGCATGTCAAACCAGATCTTCAAAGACACCAGTTTTCAAAAGATTACCAAAACGTTTTCCAGTGTACGTTGCTTATGTTTAGATCACAGTTCGTTTCCTTGTGAACTCTTTTCCACAACGTCAAATAGTGCATAACGTAATTGTTCATGTACAAAACAAATAAAGTGCTGACCGTTCAAACCATCATGTGTGATTTATCACAGATATAATGAGGCTCGGTGTATGTGCTCGCAATTGGCAATGAGTGTCCTTCCGGTAAACACCTATGACGAATGGACAACCTGTAAACACATAGGACGAATGGACAACCTGTAAACACCTAGGACGAATGGACAACCTGTAAACACATAGGACGAATGGACAACCTGTAAACACATAGGACGAATGGACAACCTGTAAACACCTAGGACGAATGGACAACCTGTAAACACATAGGACGAATGGACAACCTGTAAACACTCAGGACGAATGAACAACCTGTAAACACCTAGAAGGAATGGACAACCTGTAAACACCTAGGACGAATGGACAACCTGTAAACACCTAGGACGAATGGACAACCTGTAAACACCTAGGACGAATGGACAACCTGTAAACACATTGGACGAAATGGACAACCTGTAAACACCTAGGACGAATGGACAACCTGTAAACACTTGGGACGAATGGACAACCTGTAAACACCTAGAACGAATGGACAACCTGTAAACACCTAGAACGAATGGACAACCTGTAAACACCTAGGACGAATGGACAACCTGTAAACACCTAGGACGAATGGACAACTTGTAAACACATAGGACGAATGGACAACCTGCATGGCTGTTTGACAAGGAGAGTGGCAATTTTCTGCAAAAGTAATTCGCATGATGCAAGGTTCTCGGTCTTTAATCGCGCTGTATTCAAACACAAGTAATTGGCATGATGCAAGGTTCTCGGTCTTTAATCGCGCTGTATTCAAACACAAGTAATTCCCATGATGCAAGGTTCTCGGTCTTTAATCGCGCTGTATTCAAACAAAAGTAATTGGCATGATGCAAGGTTCTCGGTCTTTAATCGCGCTGTATTCAAACAAAAGTAATTGGCATGATGCAAGGTTCTCGGTCTTTAATCGCGCTGTATTCAAACAAAAGTAATTGGCATGATGCAAGGTTCTCGGTCTTTAATCGCGCTGTATTCAAACACAAGTAGTTGGCATGATGCAAGGTTCTCGGTCTTTAATCGCGCTGTATTCAAACACAAGTAATTGGCATGATGCAAGGTTCTCGGTCTTTAATCGCGCTGTATTCAAACAAAAGTAATTGGCATGATGCAAGGTTCTCGGTCTTTAATCGCGCTGTATTCAAACAAAAGTAATTGGCATGATGCAAGGTTCTCGGTCTTTAATCGCGCTGTATTCAAACAAAAGTAATTGGCATGATGCAAGGTTCTCGGTCTTTAATCGCGCTGTATTCAAACAAAAGTAATTGGCATGATGCAAGGTTCTCGGTCTTTAATCGCGCTGTATTCAAACAAAAGTAATTGGCATGATGCAAGGTTCTCGGTCTTTAATCGCGCTGTATTCAAACAAAAGTAATTGGCATGATGCAAGGTTCTCGGTCTTTAATCGCGCTGTATTCAAACAAAAGTAATTGGCATGATGCAAGGTTCTCGGTCTTTAATCGCGCTGTATTCAAACAAAAGTAATTGGCATGATGCAAGGTTCTCGGTCTTTAATCGCGCTGTATTCAAACACAAGTAATTCCCATGATGCAAGGTTCTCGGTCTTTAATCGCGCTGTATTCAAACAAAAGTAATTGGCATGATGCAAGGTTCTCGGTCTTTAATCGCGCTGTATTCAAACACAAGTAATTGGCATGATGCAAGGTTCTCGGTCTTTAATCGCGCTGTATTCAAACAAAAGTAATTGGCATGATGCAAGGTTCTCGGTCTTTAATCGCGCTGTATTCAAACAAAAGTAATTGGCATGATGCAAGGTTCTCGGTCTTTAATCGCGCTGTATTCAAACACAAGTAATTGGCATGATGCAAGGTTCTCGGTCTTTAATCGCGCTGTATTCAAACACAAGTAATTCCCATGATGCAAGGTTCTCGGTCTTTAATCGCGCTGTATTCAAACACAAGTAATTCCCATGATGCAAGGTTCTCGGTCTTTAATCGCGCTGTATTCAAACACAAGTAATTGGCATGATGCAAGGTTCTCGGTCTTTAATCGCGCTGTATTCAAACACAAGTAATTCCCATGATGCAAGGTTCTCGGTCTTTAATCGCGCTGTATTCAAACACAAGTAATTGGCATGATGCAAGGTTCTCGGTCTTTAATCGCGCTGTATTCAAACACAAGTAATTGGCATGATGCAAGGTTCTCGGTCTTTAATCGCGCTGTATTCAAACACAAGTAATTCCCATGATGCAAGGTTCTCGGTCTTTAATCGCGCTGTATTCAAACAAAAGTAATTGGCATGATGCAAGGTTCTCGGTCTTTAATCGCGCTGTATTCAAACAAAAGTAATTGGCATGATGCAAGGTTCTCGGTCTTTAATCGCGCTGTATTCAAACAAAAGTAATTGGCATGATGCAAGGTTCTCGGTCTTTAATCGCGCTGTATTCAAACAAAAGTAATTGGCATGATGCAAGGTTCTCGGTCTTTAATCGCGCTGTATTCAAACAAAAGTAATTGGCATGATGCAAGGTTCTCGGTCTTTAATCGCGCTGTATTCAAACAAAAGTAATTGGCATGATGCAAGGTTCTCGGTCTTTAATCGCGCTGTATTCAAACAAAAGTAATTGGCATGATGCAAGGTTCTCGGTCTTTAATCGCGCTGTATTCAAACACAAGTAATTGGCATGATGCAAGGTTCTCGGTCTTTAATCGCGCTGTATTCAAACACAAGTAATTCCCATGATGCAAGGTTCTCGGTCTTTAATCGCGCTGTATTCAAACAAAAACGTCAGCAAGTTTTGGAAATTTCCGGAAGTTCAAGACAGGCGGCCTTGCATGTTGCGCAATGCAAGGTACTTTTAAAAACGCAGTTTGTTTTTGTACAAAATGTTGTTCACTTAAACCCTCATCCACCCCCTCCTCCACCCCAAGACCTGGGGGAAAAAGTTCCGTATGTCTGCTGCAATCAGCAATATTTTGGGCAACTTGAATTCTGTTTGGGCGTTTCGCCGTCTGCCGACACCAAACGATCCGAAATCCCAGATTACGGTCTTTTCTTGCTGGTATTTTTCAAGATAACTTTTGATTTTTCCATCATATCCTTCAGTCATCATGCTGAGAGCGTGTTGCGCAGTGAGAAATATTGTTTAACAAGCAAACTGTTTTCCTGTTTAGCTAAAGGAACACCTCGCGAAGGCGTTATACTCAAATTTCCGATAAGAGTTTTTTTCTCTCCCATACAAATGCTTGTTGTCGATTCTTTTCGTCTTTTTCTTCGCTCCGACACAAACACTCGCTTGCTGAATCCGCATCCCGACATAGCATCATGTATTTTCCTTTTTTGAAAATCGATTACGGTGTAAAATGTCACTTGGTCCCGATGGACTGGTAACTGATGATTTGAGCCCTAGACAGAAAGAGAGAGAGAGAGAGAGAGAGAGAGAGAGAGAGAGAGAGAGAGAGAGAGAGAGAGTTGTTGCGTTTTGGGTCCAGTGGACCATATAGGCCAAATCAGGACCCCAGAGAGAGAGAGCAAGAGAGAGAGGAAGAGAGAGAGAGAGAGAGGGAGAGTGAAAATGAGAGGCAGAGAGAGAGAGACAGACAGACAGTGACAGAGCCAGAAAGAGAAAGAGAGAGAGACAGAGAGAGAGAGAGAGAGAGAGACACAGAGAGAGAGAGAGAGAGAGAGAGAGAGAGAGAGAGAGAGAGAGAGAGAGAGAGAGCTCATTGGAAACATTCATCTATTGGAAAGAAATTGAACCCAGACTATAGAGAAAGGTCTACTGCCCCCTTCCGCCAACCGTCTTCTAGCCATTTCTCTACACAGCAGAAGGCGTCGTGATTCTTTTTCTATCCTGGCAATTGCAACACTGACACGTGCATTTACATCGATTTTGTCAAATTACACCGCGAAAGAAAGAACCAGTGGGTGACAGACGAAAAATAGAAGCAATTTGGTGGCAGAAGAGAGAGAGAGAGAGAGAGAGAGAGAGAGAGAGAGAGAGAGAGAGAGAGAGAGAGAGAGAGAAAGAGAGAGAGAGAGAAAGAGAGAGATAGAGAGAGAGAGAAAGAGAGAGATAGAGAGAGAGAGAAAAAGAGAGAGAGAGGGAGAGAAAGAGAGAGAGAGAGAGAGAGAGAGAGAGAGAGAGAGAGAGAGAGAGAGAGAGAGAGAGAGAGAGAGAGAGATTCATGAAGCCCGATTTTCTGCTGTCTAACCTGTGCGGATTTTTCCGAACTCCTATATGTTAGTCGATTTGATTCCGTGGTTCTAAACTATCGATGCAACATTACTCAACATTTTGTGCGAGTTCATAATTCCTCTTTTGAGCGTGCGTTTTGTCTCTTCGCTTTTCTCCTTTTACACACACACACACACACACACACGAGACACGAGTGATAAATCATTGAACATTGTAAGCCTCAGTATGGAACACTAGATTTAAAGCAATATCACGAAAGCATCTACTGAAATCTGCGAGCCACTTGAAATATAACACCTGGAAATACATTTGAATGTAGAAATGCTTTGTGTCATGCAAGACACGCACTAAGACAACCTGTGTTTTACTTGAGGCTGAAAACGTTCGACTAAGGTTTTTTTCTCCTTTTTTTTTAAAAGCTCCATATTTGCTTGTCTTCAATCTCAAATTTAGTGGAGAAAAAGCTCCCAAGACTGAGACTGTTAACAATAATCAGAATGGGGGAAAAAAAAGGGAAAAAACACGATTTTGTGACGGACAGACAGCAGAGTGTTGGACTATTTCCATTTCCCCCCTTCCTGTCTGGCACATTTCCTGATTTCAGTGTTACCAATCAAAACGAGGATGCACATTTGAATTTCCCGATGGCAGTAGTTTTCCTTTACTTGTTATTTTATTAACCCCGTTTGTGACCTGCCTGTGGAGCCGGTGGGTGAATGTTGCATTGCTTGTTGTGTTTCCATTGTAGCACGCGAGTAGCGAAGTCCCAACGGTGTTTTGGTGTTGTTTGTTTAGTTCTGGCTTGGTGCTTTTTCTGTCGGGATGAAAACAAAGTTAACGTCTTTGCGTTGACAGCATGTTGATTCTGCGTGTTGAAAGTGGGTGAGAGAGGGTTGTGCTTGTCTGGCTGTCTGTCTGTCTGCCTACCTGCATGCAGGGATGTTGCTAGGATAGTTTGTCTTCGTCATGGCTAAACGCTTTCCAGGCTGCAATGTTCGGAGTCACAGGCCGCATCACCAGACGCGTGTTTCTTTCAGGCGAGATATTCTTTCGGCTAGCCACTCGCGAAGCTAGGAGGCGAGAGTGTCTATGAAACGCTACGCAAGAATTAAACACCATTGGTTGATACCGAAAAGTTCGTCTGCACTGGCCGGTCAAAACCCATGGACAGCCAATCGACTCGGAATGGGCAGCTGCGTGGCCGCCATGTTTTCTCGCCAAGCGAGCATGCCCAAAGCTACCTAGCGTTCGAGGCGAGTATTCTAGCGTCACTCGCGGCGAGATGTGCCCAAGAAACGGTACTTCCTCGCCCCACTCGCCAATCTCGCCTATTCTCGCTTGTAAGAAACAGGGGACTGTACCCCACCTAGGAAGCGCTCGGCAACTCTGCCAAATGGCGGCAAAGTTTTCGGTGATTGAACTTGAAATCTGCTCAGACGTTTCGTCGACTGCCGACGCCAAACGACATGTCGGGTCTGAATAATTATTGCAAGGCTTACCTAATTGGCACCAGCACAATAATTTTTTTTATTTTGTTTGGTTTTTGTTGCTCTTTTGTTCTTTCCCACGTGTACAGTTGTGAATCGCATTCATTAACCTGCGGAAGAAAGAGCCAAAAGAAAACGTGGTAGGGCGCAGGTAGGCCTTGCAATATGCAGGGGCGGATCAGTTCATTTTATGGGGGGGGTTTCCAAAAGTATATTGTGAAGATATGGGTGTGAAGGCGCGAAGCGCCGAGCCGACGGCGCAAAGCGCCTAGCTTGCTAGGGGGGTCCGGGGGCATGCCCCCCCGGAAAATTTTGTAAAAAAGGATGCAAAATGGTGCAATCTGGTGCATTTTGAGGATGATCATTACCAGTTTCAGGCAGCAGATTTTGTCACTGATTAATACCCCAAAAAAACACCATTTAAAAAATTTTTTTTGGCTGGGGGGGGGTTTCCGGAAACCCCTGAAACCCCCCCCTCGTCCGCCCCTGATATGCCTCCTTGTTCCGCCTTACAACACTCTCCTGTGGACGTTCCGGCACACAATCGATATCACCTGGTTGCCTGTGTTTACTCCACGTCCCTTGCTACAAACACACTTTGTTCACAGCAATGTTGAAGCTCACCGGGGATGCCCTGTTTATCCAATGTAAAATACGCAAGCTGCTTTGGATTGATCGCTCTTACTAAATGTATATTTAGTTTTGCATGCTTCAAAACGGACTTATATAACAGTCACTATTAGCGCAGCAAACTGAAGCTTATCTGCACACTTTGCAAGGTGAAACAATAAAGTTTTCACACAATCTGCACTGGGCGAAAATGCTTGACAGTAATTACTCATCGGTAAAAGAAGCTTAATACTCTAAAGTGATCGACCGCAGCACCCCCCCCTCCACCCCCGACCCTCTCTTCTCAATGACAACATTGTACTGGTGTGGAAGGGACAGTGTTATGGACTTGAACGTGTCAAATGACCCCCCCCCCCCCCCCAGGTATCTGCCTCTATTTTTGGGGTACAATTCTTTATTTATCTATCTATTTTTAGTTTTTGCCAATAAATGTTTGGTATCACGTGTGCGTTATGAGCGAAGAAGGGATATTCCAGCAAGCTCACTGCCCTCGATCATTCTTAAAACGACAGTATTTCTCATGGTCGGTCAACGCCAAGGTAGAGACCAGAATGTACAGACACCAAAAACCAAAACACAGACACCTTGATGAAAGCAATATGGTCCGTACAAAAAAGACAAAAAAGTGAAAAGTCCATCTATCAGCATCTGTACAGACAGGCTGCTGGCAAGGTGCCAGCCAGTGAAGGGTTTAAAGACAGTGCTAATGGAGAAGTCGGGGGTAAAAAGCGAGAGAGCGAGCAGGGGGCGGCGGGTTGACGGGACCGGAAGAGTTTGGCGAGATTGTGCAATGGCCGTGGTACAGACAATGCTCTCTTTTTGTTATTTACTCGGCTTTCTTTCCTCCTTGTGGCAAAAGTGAGGGGTAAGTGCCGCGTCTGTGTGTTAGTGTGTGTGTGTGTGAGAGAGAGGGGAGAGAGATAGAGAAACTGAGAGATTGTCAGCAGGCGTTTGCCGGTCAGAGTGTGTGTACATGTATGTGTGTGTGTTTGTGTGTGCGCGCGTGCGTGTGTGTGTGTGTGTGTGTGTGTGAGTGTGTGTGTGTGAGAAAGAGGGGGGGGGGAGAGAGAAATAGAGATAGAGAGAAAGAGAGATTGTCAGCCGGCGTTTGTCAGTGTGTATGTGTGTGCATGTGTATGTGTGTGTGTGTACGTGAGTGCGTGTCTACACGCGTGTGTGCTTGCCGCGCGTGCGAGTGCGTGTCGCCGCGTGCGTACGTGCGTTCGTGTGTGCGCACGCGGAAAGCAGCTGCAACAGAGGCGTCCAAGTGTTTCCTGTGGGTGTAGTGTGAGAGGCGAAATGTTGAAGAGATTGATGTGAGTGTGAGAGAGTGCAGTCCTAATTCCGCTTCTTTCCGCGTTCCCTCCATCACTCCTGCTCTGCGCATTCTCTTTCCACTGAATAACTTCATAGGCTTCTAGTCCTCTTTCTTTTTCTGAGATTTTTGTTCGTTTGGTTTGTTTGGTCTTAATCTCGCTGCAATACGTGACACAATTATCTTCCACAACATACACCTTCTTCCTGGTCGCTTTCGCTGACCGTTTTGCTTTCGCAATGTTTTCCATTCTCAAGAGTACTGATTCTGATTACGGTGGTTGAGAGAGAGAGACAGAGAAAGAGAGAGAGAGAGAGAGAGAGAGAGGGGGGAGAGAGAGAGGGGGAGAGAGAGAGCCTAGATAGGAGAGAGAGAGAGAGAGGGGGGGGGAGAGAGAGAGAAAGAGCGGAGCGCATCTGTGCGTGAATGCGTACGCGCCCGTTCATGTTCTTGTTGCTGCATTGTTTCCTATTCTGCTTCGAAATTTCCATACGACAGCCTTTTTATTTTATTTTATTTTATTTTTTGTTTACGGCAAACTTACACAAAAAAGGAAAGCGTTATCAATTTTTTCATTACCCAGCCTCCTTGGTGTTTAGATCCTAGGTGAGCTGAACAATGAACACAGTTTTCCGGGAAGAAAACGACATGACGCTGGTCTTTACGCTGGTGACAGATCCCTTCACTCCATGCAATCCGCTCATCACACACAATGGCACATCAGTGTGCACAACAAGGGCTGAAAATGGGTTAATCATGCTCTTTATTCCACACAAACGAGCTACGCCATCAATTTTCTAAAAGCACAGTGGCTGCATGGAGACACAGTCCAACGCCTGCTTTCACTGTTTCAGTTTGAAAGTAAAATCAATGTTATCATCTAAGCGGGATAAAGCCGCGCAGCGCACACAGACTGACGGACACTTCAATGAAGAAGAGTTGAAAGGCTTTGTTCCTTGCCGGTAAACAGTTTTGCATAAAGAATGTGATGATCGACTTTTTTGTGGCTTATTGATTGATTGCGCTTCACGACCACAAACCACGATGCAATAACTTTCATTCTATTTGCATAATGTTCACAACGGTTTCCGGTTCGTCAACAATAGACTGGATGCCAAACACTGAAGTTTCCGTGACGGCCACCGCAAGGTCATCATGCGTCTATTGACGTTCTTGTCACGTGACGGCCACCGCAAGGTCATCATGCGTCTATTGACGTTCTTGTCACGTGACGGCCACCGCAAGGTCATCATGCGTCTATTGACGTTCTTGTCACGTGACGGCCACCGCAAGGTCATCATGCGTCTATTGACGTTCTTGTCACGTGACGGCCACCGCAAGGTCATCATGCGTCTATTGACGTTCTTGTCACGTGACGGCCACCGCAAGGTCATCATGCGTCTATTGACGTTCTTGTCACGTGACGGCCATCGCAAGGTCATCATGCGTCTATTGACGTTCTTGTCACGTGACGGCCACCGCAAGGTCATCATGCGTCTATTGACGTTCTTGTCACGTGACGGCCACCGCAAGGTCATCATGCGTCTATTGACGTTCTTGTCACGTGACGGCCACCGCAAGGTCATCATGCGTCTATTGACGTTCTTGTCACGTGACGGCCACCGCAAGGTCATCATGCGTCTATTGACGTTCTTGTCACGTGACGGCCACCGCAAGGTCATCATGCGTCTATTGACGTTCTTGTCACGTGACGGCCACCGCAAGGTCATCATGCGTCTATTGACGTTCTTGTCACGTGACGGCCACCGCAAGGTCATCATGCGTCTATTGACGTTCTTGTCACGTGACGGCCACCGCAAGGTCATCATGCGTCTATTGACGTTCTTGTCACGAATAGGTCACAGTTCATTTCTTGAACACCAATTAAACCTACTGACTATAGAAACACGAAAATACCCAGCATGCTTCCTCCGAAAGCGGCGTATGGCTGCCTGAATGGCGGGGTAAAAACGGCCATACACGTAAAAACCCACTCGTGCAAAAACATGAGTGAACGTAGGAGTTTCAGCCCATGAACGACGACGAAGAAGAAGAAACCTACTGACAAACTGCCTGAAACACACCATATAATATTCCATGTGTTGAGTACCAATTTCCCCCTCTGATCAATACACATTTTCCCCTGTGCACACCAGTGAACATACAGCATAAATGTAGGGGTGGTTTTAAAACTCTGATTTGTTGTTAGCCGTGAAATTAACTTCGGAAATAAGGAACAGCAATATATCGCATAACCGCACATTCACTCCTACTTCCCCCCATTTACTTCCAGTGGTATGTACCGTAAAAAAACCCAAATATTTCGAACTTGAAACAGCAGAACAGCGATACTGGACGTTTTACGTACATTTTAAGTTGCTCTTGCGGTTGAACGGTAAGACAAGCATGATGAACATATCAGCAGACTTGGCAGCCTGTTTTACTTTCTCTCCCTGAGGTGCACTGAACTTTCACGACATAAGTTCTTTTACATACGGGTTTTGCTTGAATTTGGTTCTTGTCCAATCATAACATTCCTAATGTTTTTGTAACAACAGTTGCTACGCTGTTTGCAAGACAAGGTAATATAATGTCGACAGCCCTATATACGTTTCTGTTTCTCCCAGCTCTGTCTCTGTCCGTCCGTCTGTCTGTCTGTCCCCTGTTTTAATTTCTATGTCTCTGTCTGTCGGTCCGTCTTTGTCACTCTCGTTCTCATTCGCGAGCGCACATACGACCGCACACACACACACACACACACACACACACACTGTGATGCGGGCAATAGAAGGTGGGGTGGGAGAGCGTGCGTGTGCGTGTGCGTGCGTGCGTGCGTGCGTGCGTGTGTGTGCCGTGCGTGCATGCGTTTGTGTGCGTGTGTGTGTGTGTGTGTGTGTGAGTGAGTGTAGACATGTATACCTAGCTATTACTTATACAGATTCCACTGTGCGGCGTAAAGCCAAAATAACGCGCCAATTAAACATCCCAGTAAGTGCTGATAAGCCTATGAGGTTGTTGGAAAAGTACATCAATCCGCATAAGAAATGTCAGCGGAATGGGGACAAAAACAACAACTAACTTAGAATGCTGGATTGCTTCCTGTGTATTTTTGGCTATTGGAGTGAGTGTGGGTGGGTTGTTGAGAAAGCCTCGACTTGCACCAGGTGCTGTGTGGAACGCGACAAACAATATATTGTCACCAGGCGCCGGTCACAAAGCTGATTGCGAATAAAAAAATAAAAAAAGAAAGAAAGAAAGCAAGAAAGAGAAAAAAGATCTCTGATACCAGAGATAAACAAAGACAGAAAGAAACAAGTCGCGTAAGGCGAAATTACTACATTTAGTCAAGCTGTGGAACTCACAGAATGAAACTGAACGCACTGCATTTTTTCACACTGACCGTAGTGCGCCGCTTGTGCATAACGGAGTGAAACTGACGAGCCTGTTCAGCGCGGTAGTGGTTTCGCTGTGCTGCATATAACACGCTTTTCTGTACCTATCTTCGTTTTAACTTTCTGAGCGTGTTTTTAATCCAAACATATCATATCTATATGTTTATGGAATCAGGAACCGACAAGGAATAAGATGAAATTGTTTTTAAATCGATTTCGGAAATTTAATTTTGATCATAATTTTTATATTTTTAATTTTTAGAGCTTGTTTTTAATCCAAATATAACATATTTATATGTTTTTGGAATCAGGAAATGATTTAGAATAAGATGAACGTATTTGGATCGTTTTATAAAAAAAAAATACTTATTACAATTTTCAGATTTTTAATGACCAAACTCATCAATTAATTTTTAAGCCACCAAGCTGAAATGCAATACCGAAGTCCGGCCTTCGTCGAAGATTGCTTTACAAAATGTTCAATCAATTTTATTGAAAAATGAGGGTGTGACAGTGCCGCCTCAACTTTTACAAAAAGCCGGATATGACGTCATCAAAAGTATTTATCGAAAAAAAAGTCCAGGGATATCATTCCCAGGAACTCTCATGTTCAATTTCATAAAGATCGGTTCAGTAGTTTGGTCTGAATCGCTCTACACACACACACGCACAGACAGACAGACACACACACACATACACCACGACCCTCGTCTCGATTCCCCCTCTTTGTTAAAACATTTAGTCAAAACTTGACTAAATGTAAAAAAGAAAGAAAATATGCGTGATCATCTTTATGCCTATAAATAATAAAACTCATTTAAACCTCTTCACACTTTGCACCCAAAAGAGAAAGATTCTGTAGCTATCATGCGTCTGCTTTAAGTAAGGTAGTTTGTCTTTTTCTCCTTCATCGTTTGTGTTCTGTCTAATCAGCCAAACACATACATTGCTGGTTAGTTCGTGCTCAGCCGTCCAACCATGGGCTCCCAGCTCAACCAGATGACGTTTGTAAGTCATTTTGCTTTGCTTTTGGCAAAGAATGTTAACAATGCAATACGCATACAGCTGTTACATTGGCTCCAACGATCAATAAAACTGCAATAATTATTCTTAATTCAGGATATGAAAGTAATGCAATGCATGTCACAGTGCGATTACTGATCAATGGAATCGATCGACAAGGGAATGTTTATCTGGTTGTTTTGTTACAGTACTATTCTAACTGATGGGACGCCGTACACAAGAACTCGCATGTCCCACTATGACAGATGCATGCAACATACAGGCACCTGACTCTATATCAGACTCTGTAGGTTGTTTATTTGTTTGTTCGTTTGTGTGTTTTTTTCTTTTGTTTGTTTGTTTCTTTTTTGTCAGTTTGTTTGTTGTTGTTTGGTTGCTACATTTCTAGTTTACGACTGTGTGAATAATTATAAGACGGTCTATCCAAGGACTTAATTCACGTCCTGCTCAAAACCCACCTCATCCGTCCAAGGCAATCAGGTACCGCAACTGTGAGTGTTTGTTCTACGGATATAATATAATACACTGTTCAAATCAGCCCCAAACATAGTCTTACCAACAAGGCCAGTGTCAACTTTAAAAGTCCTAAGAATGTTCCGCAAAGATTCACAAAGAAAGAAACAAAAATCAAACAACAGACAAAAATGTTTCCCTTCGCAGTAACTAGCATTACACATTTCACGAACACATCTTTCACCAAGGGAGTAAACCCCGCAGAGAAGTCCGTCAGCCTTGTAATTAACTTGGTGGTTTTTAAGATTATCGATGTGTCAGCCTTGTAATTAACTTGGTGGTTTTTAAGATTATCGATGTGTCAGGTGTCGAGGCTGAACGTGAGACGTTTTCGATCCCCCGGGGGCACAGTTTATTATCTCGGCTTTCATCAGCGAGCCATCACTACTTCAACGTTAATCCTGCTGCGTTAGCACAATCTTAGAAACTCATCACATGTCTGTCTGGCTTTGCCCCAAACTATCTCACCCATCATAGAGGGAGAGCCCCCTACCGTCATAACATGACAGGAAAGATAACTTACAGCGCGACTGTCCTCCTGACTGCGCAAGAAAATGTATCACCAGGGATTCACGGAGAGTGCTGTGCACATTATAGGGTACATACTCTTTTCATGCAGTTACATATGGATGGCTGCATCTCGTATAGTGAGACGGTTGACAGAGGAAGATGTCGCCAGTGAAATTGTGCATACAGAGACATGAGTGTTGACTTGAAGCTGTTGCTTGGAACAAACGTGTGGTGTTGGGGGAAGGCAGGTCAACTAAGGTAGCACTACACAACCAGGTAACATTGCAGGTAAGTCACGAAGTGGCTTTTAACTGGCGGGGCTGAAAGGGCAACAGGGACACCCGGCATTACGGGGAGCCGCTCATGAAGAAGGCCAGTAGCCAAGTGCCGTCTCCGCAAAACTTGGTTAGACCTGGATCTCCTGGCTCGTTTCTCCGCCAAGACATTTCATCAGCACTCAATTTACTGCACAAAGACTCTAGACGGGTAAGATGCCTATAGTATACCTCTGTCTACTATTCTTACTGCCTCAGACAACCAAAGACTCTGACAGTCTTGTCTGCAAGTGATTCAGACTATTGTCTCCAGTATGTTTTCTTAAAAGACGTCAGTCTTCCTTTTTTGAAAGGGCGTGTCTACAAGTCATCAACTGTCGCCGTACTAGACGGAACACTGGGCAAGTTATGGGGAAGAAAGCAGAAACGTCTCTTGCACTGCCGCGCATATAGGACGAGTGGTAGTCGTAGCCAGATGTAAACGACATTTTCCCAGCTGTTTGTGCAGTCTACAGAAACCGTCATGTCTCAGTGACGCTGCCAGCGCGGCATATCTTAGACAAGTGGTAGTCGTGGCCAGATAACAAAAGACATGTCCCATCCTTTCTGTATTATCTAACTCTGACAGCACATCCTTGACAAGTGGTAGTCGTGGCTAGATAACAAAAGACGTGTCCTAACCTTTCTGTATTATCTAACTCTGACAGCACATCCTTGACAAGTGGCAGTCGTGTCCAGATATACTTAGGCCAGATATGTAATTGTCGGACCTGCATTATCCCTATCTGTCGTTGCAGTCCACAGAAACGTGTCTAACGCCGCTATCTTGAATGAAGGGTATGATGATATTTGTGTGTTGCGAACTGATTGACGTTTTTGTGTATGAATGTAATATGAAATAACCTGACTGTCTGCCATTTGTGTATTTATTTCGGATTGTACATGTATTCTAAATACGCCATGATAAGCCGCAGGGTTGTTGTTTTCATTGTTAAACATTGATGTATATTTCATGAATATGTCAAGAGGAATACACCATTGTTTTAACGAATGAGGAGTATAGCCATGGCCAGATATATACATAGGCCGTGTCCCAATCTGGCCGCGTGGTCTGGAGAGACGCGACACCTCGCTCTAGTCAGCTGACACCATCGTGGTAACGAGGACGTGCAAGTACGAGAAGGCATTCATTCTCACTTCACCTCGGAACACGGAGGGCGGGGGGAGAGAGTGGCCGCGGGATCTCGGTTAATTACTTTCAGGAGGTTTGCTGCTAAGGTGAGAATGCACCGTCAGTAATTGACTGCCTGAAAGAGAGAGAGAGAGAGAGAGAGAGAGAGAGAGAGAGAGAGAGAGAGAGAGAGAGAGAGAGAGAGTTGAATTGAATTGAATTGAACCGTTTATTTAACAAGGATTAAGATTTAAGGCTACGCCTTTTCTTACAATCTGTTCTTTATCAGAGAGGGAGAGAAAGAAAGAGAGAAAGAGAGAGAGACAGAGATAGAGAGACAGAGATAGAGAGAGTGAGAGAGAGAGTGTGAGAGAGAGAGTGAGAGTCAGTGAGAAAGTGAGAGTGAGAAAGTGAGAGTGAAAGAGAGAGACACACACCCACACACACACACACATACACAGAGAGCACGCAAAGGAGAGAGAGAGAGAGAGAGAGAGAGAGAGAGAGAGAGAGAGAGAGAGAGAGAGAGAGAGAGAGAGAGAGAGAGAGACGAGAGAGAGAGAGACGAGAGAGAGAGAGAGCGAGAAAGAGCTAGAAATCGAGAGAGAGAGAGACAAAGAGAGAGAGACGGAAAGACAGACAGAGAGACAGAAAGAGGGAGAGAGATAGATCCTCGCCTCGAGTGATTTGTGACTGTGTTTACTGACAAGCAACTCGACTGCGTGTAAATGCGTCGTGTGTGTGTGTGTGCGGGGACTTGTTTATCTCAGGAGAAAATAGTCATGTTCCCAGTAAGAGTGTGCGCGCGTGCTGTATTAATTATTCCTACTTGTACGTGGCAAAATCAATCAATCAATCAATATGAGGCTTATATCGCGCGTATTCCGTGGGTACAGTTCTAAGCGCAGGGATTTCTTTTTTTTGTTGTTTTTTTGTGGTAAGCCGTTAGAGCATTCTATAAATAATTCTTATTCATACCACTCTCATCATTTATCAAACCAGCAAGACAGCCACATCAAAGTATGCACATAAAAAAGTTCAGTGAAGAAGAATTCCACTGTAACATACACCACGTACTGTAGTCACTAACGCACACTATATCTCAGCTTAGTCTACAAAGACGTTAAAGGCACAGTAAGCCTCCTGTAAACCATCACAGATACTGTCAGGCTTTTACACACAGTACAAACACCTTTCATTTAAATACTCACCGCTTGAGAATATCCTAGGTGCCCTCTGTAAAGAGTGAGCAATTTTCAAAGAATTTATTTTTGAGTGGTTTATCTTACCCCTGAGCCATCATGAACCCGTGTGATCCACTTTCCCTTTTTCACAATGTAGTCGTCAGTTAGTAATTTGAATGCGACTCGATGTGAGCTTATCTGCAATAGCACGTTATTATGTACCTCTGACTATGCACGAAACAAACGGCTGTAGTTCACAAGAACTCTAGCGCGATGGCTTTTGACTGTTCAGAGGAACTGGCGATAGGCATAAACCGTCGTCTGCTACGAGAACCACGACCTTGCGTGACCCTGCTTCCGGGCTTTTCTTTTTTCGAACTTTGAAAACTTCGAATTGTACTGATCTTGTCTTGATGAAAAAAGAATTCTTTTATGATTTAAGAATGTTTGTGTAACAAGCTGTCAATTTATTATTTAGATTTTAAAAGTTAGGTCTAGCGCCAAAACGCACCACGGTCCGATTGTCTGAGAGACAATCCGCAAAATTAATTCTTTGAAAATTGCTCGCTCTTTACGTAGGGCACCTACTAGGATGTTCCCGTTTGGTGAGCGTTCAAATGGAAGGGTGTTTGTACTGTGTGTAAAAGCCTGACAGTATCTGTGATGGTTTACGGGAGGCTTACTGTGCCTTTAACATTTGCGCTCGAATGCGACTTAATAACTTATGAATATTAATACTTCCGCTTCGTGGTTTAAATGGCTCGTGCATTAATTATCTACATTATGGAAGCCGAAACAGGGGTTGGCATTTTCTTTGGTCGCTGATTTTTATTGCATTTTGGTCCACTTAGCACAAAAGGAAATGTGACATTATTCACAGGCTCTCGTGTGTGAATAACGCGCTGTGTGAAGTGACGTGTTTATGCGGGGCTATCTTAGTTCTAACTGTTTGAGGAAGACAGCGGCTGCCTGACGAATAACAACCGACACAAACATCTTCAGTGTTGTGATTGTGAGTGTATCACCACCATCTTCCCGCTCTTGTTTTTTAGAAGTCATCCCAGCTACTATCTGTGGACGGTCGCTATTCCTAAGACCTATGTATGTGCGTGCGTGCATGCGTGCTTGCATGTGTGAGAGCTAAGTGCGTGTGTGTGTGTGTGTGAGAGAGAGAGAGAGAGAGAGAGAGAGAGAGAGAGAGAGAGAGAGAGAGAGAGAGAGAGAGAGAGAGAGTATGTGTGTGTGTGTGTGTGTTTGTGAAACAGCCTGTAAATGAGACCAATAAAAACAATGACAGTTTTATGGCGTCTGCTAGATGATGTGTCACTGCTTAAATACCTGTCACAATAGTTCGCGATGTCGGCGTTCACAGCACTGGCGTCTACTCTTTAGGCAATTGTCTAATGTGATAGGGTTAATAACACTGTTGTGCAGTTCTATCACGTTATATTAAGCACATTAGTGCATGACACGCGCATTCCGATTACCATCAGCAATTTTTATTATTTATTATTATTTTTTTTTGGGGGGGGGGGATTATGAAGCTTTAAATGTGTGGTATTTTTTGTTTTTTTTGTTTTTGCCAAGCACATCATTGTGGATCTTTTAATGAATAACATGCATCCGTCCACTCACAATATATTTTCTTTCATCCTTCAACATTTACCACTCAAAGAGTCTATAGTATTAAAATCCATGAAACAAATGAAAGGCATCTACGGATGTATAGATACATAATTGACCACATTTATTTGGAATACAATCTGATAATTCATTATAAAGACATCTTTCTGTACTGATAGAGAGAGAGATAGAGAGAGAGAGATAAATAGAGAGAGAGATAGAGAGAGAGAGAGAGAGAGAGAGAGAGAGAGAGAGAGAGAGAGAGAGAGAGAGAGAGATTGATTGATTGATTAAACTTTATTACAGAAGGATGGAGATTTTAGGCGTTGCCTAGTCTTACAATCTGTCCTTGCTAACTAACATGAATACAAAACAGAACATGAAAACATTATAAGAGCAAAAAGGTTGACGGCAAAAATAATCGTACATATGATCATAAATGGCATTTAAAGGCAAAGAAAAAGTTATTGTATTTGATACTATTAAATACAATAACAGCAATAGAAATATGAAAATAGAAATAATGGTAATGATGATGATGTCATAACGATAATGACAATACTAACTGTAAAAAATAAAAATAAAAAAAATAAAAAGAGAGAGAGAGAGAAAGAAAGAGAGAGAGAGAGAGAGAGAAAGAGAGAGAGAGAGAGAGAGAGGGAGAGAGAGAGAGAGGGAATGAGAGAGGGAAAAAAAAGAGTGAAAGGGGGGGGGGGGAGGGGGGGTAATGATGGTGGAGGTAACATTTACAATTGTTTTTATTAAAAAAAAATTATTAAATATTTGTTTTGGAACTTTTAAATCAAAAATAAATATTTCTGATCTGCAGTTGCCTGTCGAATATAACAAAAAGAGGCATTGAAGCCTTGGTTTTCTTATAAATACTTATGCACATTTTTGCAACCAAAATCATACAATTTAATTCTTTCAACAGAGTTGCATGCATTTTTCGATTTTTAACTCCAAACATAATTTCATGCACTGTTAACTTTATCTGTTTATCCAAATGTACCCAAATATAAAATTCAATTTGTTTCCAAAACTCAAGCACCACTAGGCAAAAGAAAAAAAAGTGTTCTATATAATCAACACTATTTAGTATTACTACAGTCCGAACAAACATTGTCCTCCACAACTTTCATTTTACATAACATAATATTTGTGGGGTAAATGTTGTGAAGTAATTTCCATTGTAATACTCGTAGCCTTGTCTCTTTAACCGATTCAAAACTCATCAGCCAATCTTTCTTGTCAATTTCATAATTAAATTTCCTTCTCCAAAATCCAATTGCACACGGTTCAACAAGTTTCATGCTTACTAATTCTTTTCTAAACTGTTGTGCGTTGTGTACTTTCTTACCACGATATGAGGGGATATCCATCAAATCAATTTCTTCCTTTCATCTTATTAATAACATTTACAACAACAGCACGAACCATGTTATATTCAAAAATTCTCTGTGGGGATTTTCCTAAAACATCACAAATAAACTGATAGGAAACAAACTCTTTTCTATATAAAACATTATACGCTAACAAGACCCTTTCTTGCCCAATCTTCAAAATACAGTACATTTCCAGCATAAACAAAATATTGGTTATTCCATAAAAGCGGATTAAATAAATTATCATCAATACATACATTGTTATCAAGCCAGGTTTTCAAGACAGTTTTCCAAAATTTGGATTTGACAAGTTCGCTCCCTTTTTTAATCTTCGATAATCAACATTTCAATAAAAACATTCACAGTTTGAGCCGTACATTGAAAACTCTGACTTTGGCACATATTTCCACATATCTGTGACTTCGCGGGATGTCAGTCTGACAGCCCATTGTAATAAAAAGGATAACTGCATGTGTGTCAAATCAATCATATTTACACCACCATTTTCTATATCACTACACAATATTATCCTCTTAACCTTTTCAAATGCTTTTTTATTATTTTCTTTCTTTTTCCATAAAAATCTAAACAACAATCTATTAACTTCTGCTAATACATTATCAGGGATTACAAAAGCCTGCATATAATAAACAAATTGGGAAATCAAAAACGTTTTAATTACAATAATTTTACCCATAATACTCAAATTTCTTTTCTCCCATGCCGAAATCAAGCGATCTGTCATTACAATAATACATTCCCAAAATCTTTAATTTTGTCTTCCATTTAAAATTATAAAAGGTGTCTTGACAATGTTTCTGACTTCCTAACCACATGGCTTCGCATTTCGACAAATTCAACTTTAATCCGGAGACGTAATAAAAAGAATCAAAAATCAATAAAGCATGTTTTAAATCCGTTTGTTTGTTTGTTTGTTTGTTTGTTTGTTTGCTTAACGCCCAGCCAACCACGAAGGGCCATATCAGGTCGGTGCTGCTTTGACATATAACGTGCGCCACACACAAGACAGAAGTCGCAGCACAGGCTTCATGTCTCACCCAGTCACATTATTCTGACACCGGACCAACCAGTCGTAGCACTAACCCCATAATGCCAGACGCCAGGCGGAGCAGCCACTAGATTGCCAATTTTAAAGTCTTAGGTATGACCCGGCCGGGGCTCGAACCCACGGGGCGGATGCCTTACCACTAGGCCAACCGTGCCGGTTTTTAAATCCGTTTCACTTTTCAAAAATAACGTAACATCGTCAGCATACAAAGCAATTTTTAACATATCATCCAAAAACCTATCATTAAAACAATTTAAGTTCGAAATACCTTTAACATTCTTTCTCTGCCTAATCTTAATGGCTAATAACTGAATAAACAAAGGCTAAAGGCGATATAACATTTGCATTGACGAAAAGTATTGGGTCCTGGCAAGTGCATGTACAAGCGAAGAAAGATTAAAGTTACTTTCTTTATTTGGTGTTTAACGTCGTTTTCAACCACGGAGGTTATATCGCGACGAATTAAAGTTACTCCAATGGAAAATTTTACATAATATTTATCCCACAAATATTTTATTGCATAAAATGAAGTTGAAAGAAAATAGTTTATGTAGTCTTTGTAATGAAATGGATTATATTGAACACTTCTTTTGGAAATGTAGCAAAATGAAATTGTTTTGGGAAAGTGTTAGAAGATGTATATTTGTTAATACGGGAGAAAATATTATATTAACAGAAAAAGATGTATTGTTTGGTTATTCTCCAGAAGTGCAAACCCCCATAAACAAAATTATTAATCATATTTTGCTCATTTCAAAAATGTGTATCAGTAAGTACAGATATGGTAGGCCTATTGATATAAATGTGATGTTAGGATATGAATTAGCGTTGAGATATTTCAGCATTGTGTAAATGTTGAAGGATGAATGTTGATACGTTGTAGACGGATGCTTGAATTTTTTTTATTAAAAGCCCCACAATGATGTGCTTGGCAAATTAAAAAAATACAAAAAAAAGGCTAAAGGCGAGAACTGACATCCCTGACGGATTCCAGACTCCACTGGAAAATAATCAGACAACCAGCCTACATAATTAACAGAGCTCTTGGCATCATTCATCAAAACTTCGACCCAAGTTACAAACTCCGGGCCAAACCCACATTTTTTAAAAACATTTATCACAAAGTCTTTTGAAATAGTTACAATCAAATGCATGACACATGTCAATGGTAACCAAAAGACCTGGTTTATCTTGCACATTCATTTGATCTATAACATCATCAATCAATCTTAATAAAGATGATACTTGCCTCCCTTTAATATATCCAACCTGATCAAGATTATTGATGTTTGAGTCAGCCACATATCGGGCAACTTTAGACTGCATATATATATATATAAAAGAAAGACCTGAATTTTCACCAGTTAAGGTATTTTCTTTTCTGAACTGTGTCAAGTTTGTGGAACTAATTACGTTCGTTTAAACGTTCCTAATTTGCTGTCGCACACACACACACACACACACACACACACACACACACACACACACACACACTGACACACCGGCACACGACGCACCCACAACTTTGTTTCTGTCACACACACACACACACACACACACACACATACACACACACACACTCTTCTCTCTCTCTCTCTCTCTCTCTCTCTCTCTCTCATATCTATTTATAAGATCAAGGAAACATCTTCAGTTTTCAGATAGAACATGTGCAGTAGTCGTGCGCATTATACATGTGATCTTGTGTGTCTTCCTGCAGGTGTTGTGTTGACAAGATGACAACCAGCTGAAGGGAGGGAGGGAGGGAGGGAGGGAGGGACGGAGGGACGGAGGGAGGGAGAGAGGGAGGGAGGGAGGGAGGGAGAGAGGGAGGGAGGGAGGGAGGGAGAGAGGGAGGGAGAGAGGGAGGGAGAGAGGGAGGGAGGGAGAGAGGGAGGGAGGGAGGGAGAGAGGGAGGGAGGGAGGGAGGGAGGGAGGGAGGGACGGAGGGACGGTGCACTCTACCCACACTGCTGTTGACACAACAACTTGACGTTAACAACACAGCCCAGCTCGTGACCTACACAACCTGTAACTGAACACGCGTCTTCAGTCTGCTTCTGTGCCTACCTGGCCTAGGTGCTGTTTTCGGAAGGTAGGTAAGTTTCTGGTACATTTAAACATTACAAAAAGTGTTCAAAGCCTTTACCCGCCGAAGAAAATTCTTCGCCTGTAAAAAATGTGTTGAGCCACGCCAAAGAACGACCTGACTGTCGATTTTCTGAGCACAGAAGTAGCAATACTGGAAAAGAATGTAGGCCTTGCAGGATTTAAGTAGAAACGTACAAAGCGCTCACTGTCCAAAAAGTACAAAAGTCAGTGTCTGTAAGTGACGTTGAATCGATCCGTGGTTGTGAAGCGTGACTTCAAGACATCGTCGGCAAAGGATAACTAGCTGCTTACAGCTCTAAACACCACTCACAATTATAATTCCTGCGGTCATCTAAAAGCTATTATGTGAACCAAAGGGTCGATGAACTGTCGGGAGTCGACCTCTTTCATTACTGTACTTTGTCATTGATATAAGACAAGGGGCTGTCTTCACTGGCTGTTCCTAGACTGTCTCTCTCATATATCTAGAAAGTAATTACATGTACGCTCGCGCAACAAATTGAACCCCCAGCGCCGAGAAAACAACATTCATAAATCTCGGCAGCCAAGCTAGAAAATCGGCCTTGTACCCCGGGGGAAGACGGTATAGGCAGGCAAGCTAGGAAATCGGCCTTGTACCCCGGGGGAAGACGGTATAGGCAGGCAAGCTAGGAAATCGGCCTTGTACCCCGGGGGAAGACGGTATAGGCAGGCAAGCTAGGAAATCGGCCTTGTATCCCGGGGGAAGACAGTATAGGCAAGCTAGGAAATGGGCCTTGTATCCCGAGGAAAGACGGTATAGGCAGGCAAGCTAGGAAATCGGCCTTGTATCCCGGGGGAAGACGGTATAGGCAGGCAAGCTAGAAAATCGGCCTTGTATCCCGGGGGAAGACGGTATAGGCAGGCAGGCTAGGAAATCGGCCTTGTATCCCGGGGGAAGACGGTATAGGCAGGCAAGCTAGGAAATCGGCCTTGTATCCCGGGGGAAGACGGTATAGGCAGGCAAGCTAGGAAATCGGCCTTGTACCCCGGGGGAAGACGGTATAGGCAGGCAAGCTAGGAAATCGGCCTTGTATCCCGGGGGAAGACAGTATAGGCAAGCAAGCTAGGAAATGGGCCTTGTATCCCGGGGGAAGACGGTATAGGCAGGCAGGCTAGGAAATCGGCCTTGTATCCCGGGGGAAGGCGGTATGGGCAGGCAGGCTAGGAAATCGGCCTTGTATCCCGGGGGAAGACGGTATAGGCAGGCAAGCTAGGAAATCGGCCTTGTACCCCGGGGGAAGACGGTATAGGCAGGCAAGCTAGGAAATCGGCCTTGTACCCCTGGGGAAGACGGTATTGGCAGGCAAGCTAGAAAATCGGCCTTGTACCCCGGGGGAAGACGGTATAGGCAGGCAAGCTAGGAAATCGGCCTTGTATCCCGGGGGAAGACGGTATAGGCAGTCTTTAGCTCACGAGGTGCAGCCTTTAAGGAAAAAAAATCAATTATTCCTTTGCGACAACTTCGTCCAGAAAAACAAAACGTAAAGCAGATTTTGATCATCACTTTTCAGCGCGGGGAGCCCAATAAGTTCACTTTGCGGACAATCAAGACTTGCAACAAAACAACATTATTAACACTGTATAAGTTATAACCTCGGACTTTTTAAAACCCAAATTGAAGGGTAGAACTGAAACCGTTTTTCGTGGTGTTCCTTTCTGATCAGGACTCTTTTAGTCTCTGTTTCTGTAACACCATACTGCACCTACCCGCCCCCCCCCCTCCCCAACCCATTTGTGTTCTTTTTCTTGTTGTTTTTTCCCCCGGCCAATTTCCGACGCGCCATTGTGTTCGGTGGCGAGTGTAAAGTAATAACTGAAGAAAGCGGTGAAATCTTTGACTTCAAATTGCTGCCACCTACACGAGGCCGAAATCACGCCGTGAGTGTAATCACTACTGGCAGTGGGTGTGGGTGTGTGTGTGTGTGTGGGGGGGGGGGGGGGCTGAAACTAAGTCACCTGAGTGCATTTTAACAAAGATCTTCTAGGCTACGCTACCGCGGAAGACTTCATCAGTACAGGGCTGCCAGCGAGCGAGAGAGAGAGAGAGAGAGAGAGAGAGAGAGAGAGAGAGAGAGAGAGAGAGAGAGAGAGAGAGAGAGAGAGAGAGAGAGAGAGAACTCAAGAACTCAGAAAGTTTATTGTTTAGGCCAACTGACCCGTTAAAACCGGTACATATTATATCAAACATGACAGCCTCTCTCTCCCTCTCTCTCTCTCTCTCTCTCTCTCTCTCTCACACACACATACACACACACACACTCTGACTTTCACTCCTTCTCTCACAAACACACACCCACTCACACACACACACACACACGCACAATACATACATGTATGGGTATGTACAGGGGATGGCTGGTGCCTCATCAAATACATCAAAGGACATAGTTGTTTAAAAACCAGCAGCTACGCAATGCACTCAACCACATCAACAAAACAGAGAGACATGAAGCAAAATAAATCAATCTGTTACACCTTAGGAAGTAAATCACGGCGTTTGTTAACATAATAAATAAATCTGCCTAAATCATGGAGACCCTTCTTGTTTTGCATTATCAACTGAAAGGAAACCAAACAAGGATATGATGTGTATTTAAAGGGTAAGTATTGACAGCGAAGATCGTTCAATGCATCACAGTGAAATAAAATGTGCATTTCATCCTCGGGTGCTTTTTTGCAGAATGGGCAAAACAAGTCCTGTAGGGTATGTGGGGAGTATCTCAATTTATGTGAGCGTAATTCGGACACGCCAGCTCTGAACCTAATGAGCACATCTCTTATATGCTTATTTTTGACAAAAGTAAAATACGTTTCCATGCAAACAGATAACTTAAATACGCTGTAAACCTCCTTGCGCTGGTATTAATGCGCTCTTGCCAATTTTGAATATTACAATCTATCAACCTCTCAAAACGTTTCAAAAAAGCTTTCTCGCATTGCACACCTTGTTTTCCCACACAAATCCGAAACCAAATTTATACAAAGTTAATCTTACTTGGGATGTCCAACAAAACTTGCCTTGCCTGTGCAAATACAACTGGATATTATAAGCTTTTTTAGGGAGTCTGGAATCATTCATCTTGACTAGGCGTAACCAATATTTCATACATGCAACATGAGAAAAAATGTACAACGGATAGCGACCAGTTTCAGCATATGCTATGTCGTTTGGTGTTCTTGGCGCCACGTTTAAAATCTTTTTAGCGCAAACGTGTGAATCTTCTCTATCTGTGTTTGTGGGTAAAGACCCCAAATTTCTGAACCATATAACAGGATAGGCTGTATCTGAGCATCAAATAGTTTCAAAAACAGGTTTGGGGAGAAATCACCGAGTCTCCATAATGTTCTTAATAACTCAAAAACACCTTTCTTAGCCCTGGATGCCATATCATTAAGAGCATTTGAAAAGGTCATGCGGGTAGTGAAAACAAGTCCTAAATACTTATAAGAGCTTACTATCTTCATCTTGACGCCGTTGACCAACCATTTCTCGTTCTGAGAAATGTATCCCCCGTTTCTAAAAATAATTATGTTTGATTTATCCAGGTTAACCTCTAAATCCATGTCATTAGCTTTGTGGGCAAGAATATTCAGTTGGTTTTGTAATCCAACCACGGTATCAGATAATAAAACAATATCATCAGCGAAAAGCAAAATGAATAGTTCAAGTAAGTCAGGCACCATCTGTATTCCATGTTTACCCTTACAAATAATTTCCGAAGCCAGATCATTAATAAACAGGGAAAAAAGAAGCGGGCTGGTTATCATAGTTTCCCCCTGCTTGAGGCCTTTGTGACAAAAAAAGGCGTCGGTCAGTTTACACCCATATCTTACTCGGCCTTTAACTCTTCTGTACATGCCTTGGATGGCTTGTAATATCTTGCCTTCAACTTCTGATCCGCGCAAAATAGAGAGAGAGAGAAAGAGAGAGATAGAGAGAGAGAGAAAGAGAGTGAGAAAGAGAGCGATAGATAGATAGAGAGAGAGAGAGAGAGAGAGAGAGAGAGAGAGAGAGAGAGAGAGAGGGGGGGGGGGGGGGGGGCTTAGCTTTACAAACGAAGCAGTGATTCCAGAAGCGCGATGTATTATTCAGACTCCAACAGGGGCCCGGGTAAGTTGCAGTAGAGCCGTGGGCGCGAGACCAAAAAGGCGCTGTGATTGTTAGAACTGAACTAAGTGTGTGTGTAACATTCGGTGTGTTTGTCAGTGTTACGCCAGAAAATACTGCTTCCTGACCAGTGCACTGACTCTACTCACAGGTGAATGATCTTACATCATTCCTGCACTTCTGGTCCACTACAATAGAAGGCTTGATTCTCAAACTCTGCTGTGTGTGTCGTGCTGCGCCGTGGGACGCACTGCGTGAGACACCGAGCCGGGCACCCACTGCCGGCCAACTATGAACACGACAGCATATTCACCATGCTACCATTCGTTGTAGGCGAGAATAAATTGATTGTTTTGCATCAAATTCCCAAGTCTATTCAGGACACTGCAAAGAGACTGCAAAGAGACTCGGTGAGGAAACAAAAGCAAGACAAATCAGAACAAGTCGCGTAAGGCGAAAATACAATATTTAGTCAAGTAATAATAATAATAATGCAAACTTTTATAGCGCTATTCAAGAAAAATATTTACTCTTAGCGCTTTACAATACATACATCGACAAGCATACTATACACGCACAGGCAAAGAAACCGACCAAACATAACCAACAAACTATACATGCACAGGCAAAGAAAGCGACCAAACATACAATACACGCACAGGCAAGACAACGACCAAACATAAACAAACATACTATGACCAAACATAACCAACATACTATACGCGCGCAGGCAAAGAGAACAATCAGCACATGTAATAATTACTGACAACTAATAATGCAGTAGCTGTGGAACTCACAGAATGAAAGTGAACGCAATGTAATTTTTCAGCAAGACCGTATACTCGTAGCATCGTCAGTCCACCGCTCATGGCAAAGGCAGTGAAATTGACAAGAAGAGCGGGGTAGTAGTTGCGCTAAGAAGGATAGCACGCTTTTCTGTACCTCTTTTTGTTTTAACTTTCTGAGCGTGTTTTTAATCCAAACATATCATATCTATATGTTTTTGGAATCAGGAACCGACAAGGAATAAGATGAAAGTGTTTTTAAATTGATTTGGACAATTTAATTTTGATAATAATTTTTATATATTTAATTTTCAGAGCTTGTTTTTAATCCGAATATAACATATTTATATGTTTTTGGAATCAGCAAATGATGGAGAATAAGGTAAATGTAAATTTGGATCGTTTTATAAATGTTTATTTTTTTTTACAATTTTCCGATTTTTAATGACCAAAGTCATTAATTAATTTTTAAGCCACCAAGCTGAAATGCAATACCGAACCCCGGGCTTCGTCGAAGATTACTTGACCAAAATTTCAACCAATTTGGTTGAAAAATGAGGGCGTGACAGTGCCGCCTCAACTTTCACGAAAAGCCGGATATGACGTCATCAAAGACATTTATCAAAAAAATGAAAAAAACGTTCGGGGATTTCATACCCAGGAACTCTCATGTCAAATTTCATAAAGATCGGTCCAGTAGTTTAGTCTGAATCGCTCTACACACACACACACACGCACGCACACACACACGCACATACACCACGACCCTCGTTTCGATTCCCCCTCGATGTTGAAATATTTAGTCAAAACTTGACTAAATATAAAAAGACCCAGACAGAAGCCCCCACAGAAGAACAATGGCGGTGTGGAAACACGTAGAGTAAAACAGAGGAGGCTGTCAAAGCACGTGACAAGCGGCAGCAGATGACGATCATGTTGCACAAGACAACGTGCCGAGAAAAAAACATTGAAGCGAATGAACAGTATAAGCCTCGATAATATTTATGTACATTGACAAGCGCAAAAAGGAAAATAATAATGAAAGTGTGTGAGACGTAAAGGAGATCAAACATCAAGAAGCAATTTCAATATATTTTTAAAGATGAGAGTGCCAGAGACCTTTCACGATCAGTTCACTACTGATGCATGTCATGTGATTTCACTAACGGATCGCGCAGTTATGAACAAGCTGCAGCTGATATTCACAGTCACGTTTGAGCGCAGCAGACAAACAGAAATAATTCTCTAACTTTGATTAGTTGAAGCCACACCCAGCTAGCATAGAGTCAATGATTTATAAACAAGGTATAGCATTTCCTCCAAGGCAGACTTTGACAGAGGCTTCACTGAGCGAACAACATATTTCACGATCCCATCTACTTCGATGAATTCGTGGGAAATTTAAAGGAGTTGTCCAACGCAATAAGAGGACATTTCGTGCTAAGAATGAATGAGCGAGAGAGGTGCCAGTGTGAGAGCTGCTAGACGTGATCTGCACTTGTTAGTCCTCTGGAAGCAGTAGTCTACTATTCAGCCTTAAGCCCTCTAAATACCAGTAGGTGATGTCACTGTCGCTTTCGTTAGCATTCAGACGGTGCTGTTCATTATCGCTGACGTACAAGCAGGGCCACACGTCTTTACTTACTTACCTACTTACTCAGTCAGAATCAAAAACAAGAATGGTAGATTACTGGAAGGTGTAATTTATGACAAAACAAAACGTTACACTAACTGCATGGCTCGCAAGCATCTTGCATCTACTCGGTATGTAACGTTACACTAACTGCATGGCTCGCAAGCATCTTGCATCTACTCGGTATGTAACGTTACACTAACTGCATGGCTCGCAAGCATCTTGCATCTACTCGGTATGTAACGTTACACTAACTGCATGGCTCGCAAGCATCTTGCATCTACTCGGTATGTAACGTTACACTAACTGCATGGCTCGCAAGCATCTTGCATCTACTCGGTATGTAACGTTACACTAACTGCATGGCTCGCAAGCATCTTGCATCTACTCGGTATGTAACGTTACACTAACTGCATGGCTCGCAAGCATCTTGCATCTACTCGGTATGTAACGTTACACTAACTGCATGGCTCGCAAGCATCTTGCATCTACTCGGTATGTAACGTTACACTAACTGCATGGCTCGCAAGCATCTTGCATCTACTCGGTATGTAACGTTACACTAACTGCATGGCTCGCAAGCATCTTGCATCTACTCGGTATGTAACGTTACACTAACTGCATGGCTCGCAAGCATCTTGCATCTACTCGGTATGTAACGTTACACTAACTGCATGGCTCGCAAGCATCTTGCATCTACTCGGTATGTAACGTTACACTAACTGCATGGCTCGCAAGCATCTTGCATCTACTCGGTATGTAACGTTACACTAACTGCATGGCTCGCAAGCATCTTGCATCTACTCGGTATGTAACGTTACACTAACTGCATGGCTCGCAAGCATCTTGCATCTACTCGGTATGTAACGTTACACTAACTGCATGGCTCGCAAGCATCTTGCATCTACTCGGTATGTAACGTTACACTAACTGCATGGCTCGCAAGCATCTTGCATCTACTCGGTATGTAACGTTACACTAACTGCATGGCTCGCAAGCATCTTGCATCTACTCGGTATGTAACGTTACACTAACTGCATGGCTCGCAAGCATCTTGCATCTACTCGGTATGTAACGTTACACTAACTGCATGGCTCGCAAGCATCTTGCATCTACTCGGTATGTAACGTTACACTAACTGCATGGCTCGCAAGCATCTTGCATCTACTCGGTATGTAACGTTACACTAACTGCATGGCTCGCAAGCATCTTGCATCTACTCGGTATGTAACGTTACACTAACTGCATGGCTCGCAAGCATCTTGCATCTACTCGGTATGTAACGTTACACTAACTGCATGGCTCGCAAGCATCTTGCATCTACTCGGTATGTAACGTTACACTAACTGCATGGCTCGCAAGCATCTTGCATCTACTCGGTATGTAACGTTACACTAACTGCATGGCTCGCAAGCATCTTGCATCTACTCGGTATGTAACGTTACACTAACTGCATGGCTCGCAAGCATCTTGCATCTACTCGGTATGTAACGTTACACTAACTGCATGGCTCGCAAGCATCTTGCATCTACTCGGTATGTAACGTTACACTAACTGCATGGCTCGCAAGCATCTTGCATCTACTCGGTATGTAACGTTACACTAACTGCATGGCTCGCAAGCATCTTGCATCTACTCGGTATGTAACGTTACACTAACTGCATGGCTCGCAAGCATCTTGCATCTACTCGGTATGTAACGTTACACTAACTGCATGGCTCGCAAGCATCTTGCATCTACTCGGTATGTAACGTTACACTAACTGCATGGCTCGCAAGCATCTTGCATCTACTCGGTATGTAACGTTACACTAACTGCATGGCTCGCAAGCATCTTGCATCTACTGGGTATGTAACGTTACACTAACTGCATGGCTCGCAAGCATCTTGCATCTACTCGGTATGTAACGTTACACTAACTGCATGGCTCGCAAGCATCTTGCATCTACTCGGTATGTAACGTTACACTAACTGCATGGCTCGCAAGCATCTTGCATCTACTCGGTATGTAACGTTACACTAACTGCATGGCTCGCAAGCATCTTGCATCTACTCGGTATGTAACGTTACACTAACTGCATGGCTCGCAAGCATCTTGCATCTACTCGGTATGTAACGTTACACTAACTGCATGGCTCGCAAGCATCTTGCATCTACTGGGTATGTAACGTTACACTAACTGCATGGCTCGCAAGCATCTTGCATCTACTCGGTATGTAACGTTACACTAACTGCATGGCTCGCAAGCATCTTGCATCTACTCGGTATGTAACGTTACACTAACTGCATGGCTCGCAAGCATCTTGCATCTACTCGGTATGTAACGTTACACTAACTGCATGGCTCGCAAGCATCTTGCATCTACTCGGTATGTAACGTTACACTAACTGCATGGCTCGCAAGCATCTTGCATCTACTCGGTATGTAACGTTACACTAACTGCATGGCTCGCAAGCATCTTGCATCTACTCGGTATGTAACGTTACACTAACTGCATGGCTCGCAAGCATCTTGCATCTACTGGGTATGTAACGTTACACTAACTGCATGGCTCGCAAGCATCTTGCATCTACTCGGTATGTAACGTTACACTAACTGCATGGCTCGCAAGCATCTTGCATCTACTCGGTATGTAACGTTACACTAACTGCATGGCTCGCAAGCATCTTGCATCTACTCGGTATGTAACGTTACACTAACTGCATGGCTCGCAAGCATCTTGCATCTACTCGGTATGTAACGTTACACTAACTGCATGGCTCGCAAGCATCTTGCATCTACTCGGTATGTAACGTTACACTAACTGCATGGCTCGCAAGCATCTTGCATCTACTGGGTATGTAACGTTACACTAACTGCATGGCTCGCAAGCATCTTGCATCTACTGGGTATGTAACGTTACACTAACTGCATGGCTCGCAAGCATCTTGCATCTACTCGGTATGTAACGTTACACTAACTGCATGGCTCGCAAGCATCTTGCATCTACTCGGTATGTAACGTTACACTAACTGCATGGCTCGCAAGCATCTTGCATCTACTGGGTATGTAACGTTACACTAACTGCATGGCTCGCAAGCATCTTGCATCTACTGGGTATGTAACGTTACACTAACTGCATGGCTCGCAAGCATCTTGCATCTACTGGGTATGTAACGTTACACTAAATGCATGGCTCGCAAGCATCTTGCATCTACTCGGTATGTAACGTTACACTAACTGCATGGCTCGCAAGCATCTTGCATCTACTCGGTATGTAACGTTACACTAACTGCATGGCTCGCAAGCATCTTGCATCTACTCGGTATGTAACGTTACACTAACTGCATGGCTCGCAAGCATCTTGCATCTACTCGGTATGTAACGTTACACTAACTGCATGGCTCGCAAGCATCTTGCATCTACTCGGTATGTAACGTTACACTAACTGCATGGCTCGCAAGCATCTTGCATCTACTGGGTATGTAACGTTACACTAACTGCATGGCTCGCAAGCATCTTGCATCTACTCGGTATGTAACGTTACACTAACTGCATGGCTCGCAAGCATCTTGCATCTACTCGGTATGTAACGTTACACTAACTGCATGGCTCGCAAGCATCTTGCATCTACTCGGTATGTAACGTTACACTAACTGCATGGCTCGCAAGCATCTTGCATCTACTGGGTATGTAACGTTACACTAACTGCATGGCTCGCAAGCATCTTGCATCTACTCGGTATGTAACGTTACACTAACTGCATGGCTCGCAAGCATCTTGCATCTACTGGGTATGTAACGTTACACTAACTGCATGGCTCGCAAGCATCTTGCATCTACTGGGTATGTAACGTTACACTAACTGCATGGCTCGCAAGCATCTTGCATCTACTCGGTATGTAACGTTACACTAACTGCATGGCTCGCAAGCATCTTGCATCTACTCGGTATGTAACGTTACACTAACTGCATGGCTCGCAAGCATCTTGCATCTACTCGGTATGTAACGTTACACTAACTGCATGGCTCGCAAGCATCTTGCATCTACTCGGTATGTAACGTTACACTAACTGCATGGCTCGCAAGCATCTTGCATCTACTCGGTATGTAACGTTACACTAACTGCATGGCTCGCAAGCATCTTGCATCTACTCGGTATGTAACGTTACACTAACTGCATGGCTCGCAAGCATCTTGCATCTACTCGGTATGTAACGTTACACTAACTGCATGGCTCGCAAGCATCTTGCATCTACTCGGTATGTAACGTTACACTAACTGCATGGCTCGCAAGCATCTTGCATCTACTCGGTATGTAACGTTACACTAACTGCATGGCTCGCAAGCATCTTGCATCTACTCGGTATGTAACGTTACACTAACTGCATGGCTCGCAAGCATCTTGCATCTACTCGGTATGTAACGTTACACTAACTGCATGGCTCGCAAGCATCTTGCATCTACTGGGTATGTAACGTTACACTAACTGCATGGCTCGCAAGCATCTTGCATCTACTCGGTATGTAACGTTACACTAACTGCATGGCTCGCAAGCATCTTGCATCTACTCGGTATGTAACGTTACACTAACTGCATGGCTCGCAAGCATCTTGCATCTACTCGGTATGTAACGTTACACTAACTGCATGGCTCGCAAGCATCTTGCATCTACTCGGTATGTAACGTTACACTAACTGCATGGCTCGCAAGCATCTTGCATCTACTCGGTATGTAACGTTACACTAACTGCATGGCTCGCAAGCATCTTGCATCTACTCGGTATGTAACGTTACACTAACTGCATGGCTCGCAAGCATCTTGCATCTACTCGGTATGTAACGTTTTGTTTTGTCTTAAATTAACCGTGCCAATTACCTACCATTTGTTTATTCTGAATTTGGAACGTTAGCACTCTATTAAATAGCCAGTGCTCACTCACGTGGCGTGAAAGGCAGTAAGTAAGTAAGCTCACTCACGCACTTCAGCGCTTGCTTTCTTGCCTACTTTTGACTCGCTTTAAACATTAGAAGGACCGTTTTCCATCTTTGTCCCATCCCGAAGCATAACTTTATAAATCGATTGCTAATTGCAAATTTAGGTGTTTGTACCACAATGAGCTATGAAGAATACCTCTGATTTTTTGTGTCAGTTAATGTAACATTTGTCTCTTTTTTTTCAGGGGCAGCTGCCGAGTGGACGGAAAAGACACAAGACGGCGGCGTTTTGCCTGCGACCTTGTGATCAATGTGTGTTTGTGTGAGCGGGTCACACACACAAACGGAGAAGGCTGCACAGCGGCGGCTTGATTTCATAGCGCTGTATGGTTGCGGCACAGCGAACGTTGACACTGCAGCAACTGTGATGATGGGCGACCTGTGACGAGGGGGAGCATTGAGTGCACTGTGACTTGAATGACGGTGGCCGCATTAGGACAAGGAGGAGAGGGGAGCGAGCAGTGAATGAAGGAGCACCATCAGTCAGGTTTGATAGGGATTACTGTCACAGCTGGCACTGCTTGAGTCGGTTGGCATCCACTCCAGGCCTGCTCGAACCATCAAATAGTCGAGTCGTCTGTGCAGCACGGACAGCCAGAGGAACAGGCTACATTTAGCTAACAAAAACGGGCTTCAGGCTTCATTTAGCTATCAAAAACAGGCTTCATTCCGCCAACTGAAACAGGCTTCATTTCAAAAACGGATTTTATTCTGCCAATAGAAACAGGCTTCATTTTACCAGCAAGTTGTGAGACTAACGTTTTGCCGTCGTGTGTGTGCGGCAAGCGTGACACTTCGCCTTTGATCGTGTCATCCCGCGACAGCAGTCATTTACGTCTTGAATAAACAGACCTTTGATTTCAGTGTCCGTGACAGGCGTTTCATCGTCACATCGCTGTGTTCAGCTTGAGGCGATGCAAGATATGAAAGTCTTCAATTATTATCTTGGAGTGGGCGAAATACACGAGACGCAGAAAAAACAACAAAAACTGTCGGCAGAACTCCAGTGACAAAATCAATACTCAGTGATATCTCTTCAGACGTGGAAGCCGTAAAGTTGAAGAGGACAAAATTATGGAAATGAAAGTTTAAAATAATTGCCTCCGTCTAGAGAAAGGCTTTCCATATTCCAGTCACGGCTGCCCGCAGGGGTGTGAGAAAGATTTAATATTGGCGACTGCTCCACGCTGACGGAAGCCTACCGCGGGAACAGGAAGGGGCCCACGTGCTCGTTAAAGCAGCACCGCCCCCTACCAGCTCCCCCCTTGCCGCCGGTGCTAGTCAACGTATATTTACCAGGCTGTAAGTGGGAGCGTGAAGCAGGCCCATGTGTGTGGTTGCTGTGTCTCAGACTCTACCATGCCAACAGCCACCTCGCTGACCGACTCCACCGTACGTCACACCAACATGACGTCACCCAAAGGGTCCCCTACGTCACGGGGGTCCAACCGAGCAATGATGGTATTGAGGATTCCGGGGCCGACAGAGGCAGAACAGGGAGGGGAGGACAGCGAGCGGAAGAAGGAAGGCGCGGCACTGCTGAAGGCTGGCACCAACAGGGTCTGCACCCCGCCAGATGAGCGTGACGTCACGGACACTAAGTGCGTGCTGAGCGACCCGCTGCCGCGTCACAGAAAGGGACACCGCTATGACAGCGGGGAGAGGCACAACTCACACTCACACCACACTGACAAGAAGACCGCCCCGTGTGGTGATAGTGGTGACGACAGTGACACAACAAAAAACACACTTGTCAACGCTGTCGTGCAACACGCCGACGAAAAGAAAATATCGCCCTGCGCTGATAGTCAACGAAACAGTGTTCAGTCAGGTGAATCTGGTAGTGAGATGAACGCTCAGTCACAAAGTGTCGACAAAGCAACAACTGCAGATAATAGGTCATCTAATAAGGACACTTCTCACAGTTCTGCAAGCTCGGACTCCAAGGCTGTCAGCGAAAATGGCGATAGCTGTGTGCATGGTTGTGATTCAGACACTGCTTTCAAACCAAGTGACTCCAGCGCCTCTGTCTCTTCTGTCTTTGACGACAGTAGCTCAAAGCAGTCAGCAAGTACAGAGTCGTCAACAACCAGCACGGCTCGCAAAACGGAAGCGGTTTCTTCACAGCCCGAAATCGTGCCGGCGCTGAAGCGAAAAGACAGCGTAAAGAACCGATCTCTAAACAGAACAGTATCGGTGACGGAGCCACAAGACAAGACTATTTCAGAACAGCAGAACGAGCCAGGGAAGAGCGCCCTATCGGCGTCTGACAATGGCGAGGACACAGACGCCACGCCCGCGGTTCCCAACCTGTCCAAGCGTCGCATCTCCTTCCCGGCGGACTCCGTGCTGACCGCGGTCATCCAGGACGGCGATACCGCTGAGCTGGTGCGGATCCTGACGGGTCGTCACGGGCCGGGGCTGGTGTCTGGAGGAGGGGGGCGGGGGGTGGACGTGTGCGCCAGTAACCACGTGGGTCTGACGGCCCTGCATCACGCCGTGCTCGCCAACAACCTGGACGCCGCCAAGCTGCTGCTGGCTCACGGCGCGGACGTCAACGCTCAGGACGTGCACGGCTTCTCTCCCCTGCACACGGCCGCCGCCTGCGGTTTCCTCCCCTTCACCTCCTTCCTCCTCCTCTTCGGCGCTGACGTCTTCTCTCTGACGTCGGAGTGTGAGCTGCCGGTGGACGTGGCGCGTGACGTGGAGGTCATCCGCGTGCTGACGTCAGAGATGACGCGCCAGGTGCACCAGGAACTGTGGCTGACGTCACTGCTTCGTTCTCGTTTGGAGGAGGGCTGGGTGATCGTGCGCAAGGTGCTGGCCTGTGTGCTGCTCTTCATGGTCTACATCTTCATGTTCGCCAAGTCGCTATGGCGCAGACACAGAAAGAAGGACTGAAGGCGTTCACGCTGACATGCAGAATGTAGCGCAAATTATTTAACAGCATTGAGATGGGCTTCGTGTTGTAAGTTACACTCAGTGTGTTCAAAATCATACGACGTTGGTCAATTGTGATATATAGATATATACATATTTGGTCTTTACGATTCTATAGACTCTAATTAAGTCTCCGCCTGTTGTGTGATGTGTGTTCTAAGTTATCAAGTACCTGGAGTCATGCTGGATATTTGATGCCATACCCCCCGCGGGTTTGGGGGAACTCCGAAGAATTTACCCGATGCTCCCCAGCATGTCGTAAGAGGCGACTAACGGATTCTGTTTCTCCTTTTACCCTTGTTAAGTGTTTCTTGTATAGAATATAGTCAATGTTTGTAAAGATTTTAGTCAAGCAGTATGTAAGAAATGTTAAGTCCTTTGTACTGGAAACTTGCATTCTCCCAGTAAGGTAATATATTGTACTACGTTGCAAGCCCCTGGAGCAATTTTTTGATTAGTGCTTTTGTGAACAAGAAACAATTAACAAGTGGCTCTATCCCATCTCCCCCCCCCCCCCCTTTCCCCATCGCGATATAACCTTCGTGGTTGGAAACGACGTTGAACACCAAATAAAGAAAGAAAGATATTTGATGCCATGCAGCTGTTTTCAGGAGATTGTGGTAGGTGGACTTCTTGAACGTGTTTACTTTGTTGTGTGTTTCATGACCATCATGTCATCAGTTGTGTGTTTCATGACCATCATGTCATCAGTTGTGTGTTTCATGACCATCATGTCATCAGTTGTGTGTTTCATGACCATCATGTCATCAGTTGTGTGTTTCATGACCATCATGTCATCAGTTCTGTAAGGTAAACTCTACATGTATTTCAAGCAGTACAAACAGATGAGAAAAGATAGTGACGCTTGGGAAAGCTTCGATCTACGTAACGAAGTGTTCTACCTTCTTGGTGCTTTCAGGTTGTATCGGATGTTATCGGTCCAACTAAAATAATTTCTCACTACAGAATACAACTGAGTGTCTGTGATAAGTGAATTGATGGAAGTTGCTTTCAACAATGTGATGTAGTCCTTCCATCTGATGTGTGCCTCTCAACCTATGTCTGCATCGTGGGAGTAACGTTCTAACTTTCAGTGGCTGTCCGCAGATTCATATATTTATCATGTCATACCGAATCGTGTTTCTATTCTAGAAATGTTGTGATGCCTCATCCCACCTGCCATTGCTTCTTTTTCTTGTTACTGGTGATCTTGTGATACTTTTTTTTTAAAAGATAATATACTCATAAACTTTTCCCCTCAAGCTCTGAGACGCTCACCATGTAGAACTTTGGGGAAGAATAACTGCCGAGTTACGCCAATGAAAACACGCAAACAAAGGGGGATACTACTGATCAGAATCTGCGGAATTCTTAACTGTATTTGTTTTTGTTTTATACACACAAAAAATGCCCCACAATATTGTTCTATTGATCTTTACGTGATAACATTGAATCGAATTTTTTTTTCTTTCAGAAAATACTTATGACAACAAATATTTCCAATCCTTACTTCGTTTTTGCTGGAGTGAAATTTCATCAACAACAATAAAAATCAATTACGCACACAACCACGTAGCTAGCTTAATCGTGACGGGCGTATCAGCACATGAAGCCATAACTGAACCAAAACGACTGAATGGTCGCAACAGCTTGACATTTGAGGTTCTATCAAGACTCCATCTTCTCAAACTGCAACCGTCGCGAAAGTAAAAATTCTATCCTGTCTCGTTTGTCAGATTAAATGTCAGATTAAGTCCATGAGAACTGCGGGATGCTACAGCTAAAGAAAAACTATTTTCTGAGGAAAAAAAAGCTGAACGTATTATTATTAGCTTGTAAGAGTCGAATTTGACCGAGATATATCATAGATTTCTCGTTATGCTCTTTTTTCCCTCCAAATTATTAATGCAGATTGAAATACGGAGTTTACAGCAATGCCAGTTACATGTCACCAGACACGTACCTAATGTTTCATTCTGTACACGTCACGATGTTAATTAGGGTTTACGAAAGTCGTTCTTTCTTGTCGTAAACATAAATTGAAATGGACCTGTGACCTGTTTAAGTATGTGAGCGTGTGTGTGTGTCCCTGCGTGCGTGCGTGAGTACGTGTGTGTGTGTGTGTGTGTGTGTGTGTGTGTGTGTGTGTGTGTGTGTGTGTGTGTGATACCATGTTCTCATTACAAACACCCACACCCATACACACAAACGAAAGGTGCATTACATGTTTCATAACAAAATAACTTTAAATGGCAAATTACCATGTACTGCATAAAACTCGCACGTGTCACATTCTTAAACACATGTTTATCTCTTTCTCACCAAACACTGCTTATACAACATCACCACACATAACTAAAGCTTAAAATACCAAGGACTCTTTTCCCCGCCACACTCGCTGCATTTGCACACACTGAAATAAGAGTAATTCATAACATTATAAACTCTGATAATTCGATCTTGCCTTGAAGGTGTAAAACCCAGAAACTGTGTTAAAAGCCTGGAAAGCTTTCAGGACGTATAGTGAAGATGTGGGAGAAAAAGTTAACGATCCTGCTCGCCCTGATGGAAAGAGCAAAGGGAAAAATCATTTACGGGAGTTGAAAGTGGACCAGACAGGCCAGGGGGGGGGGGGGGGGGGGGCAGGGGCACAGCTGACAAATCAATGAGGTTAGACACTGCATTAACCCCACCTCTCACCATGCACCTGCCGCTCAAATACACTCTTATAAATCACGACTGACACCGCAACCTGACCTCGATTCTTGGCAGGGAATGTTCTTCTTCTTGGCGTTCGCAGGCAGGGAATGTTCAGTTTTCAACATGACAACAGCGATGTCTCGGAGACAGTGGTGAGGGGATCGAAGCCAAAAACGCAAATCCTGAAACTAGTGAAGCAACCCCACCACGAAAATAGGTTTAAATGACGATTCAGGCGCTTGGATGTGAGATCAATAAATCAAACTGACAACCTAACAAAATAAAAATAAAATAAAATTTAAACTGACAACTTTGAGCTGTATGCATGTAACCGATATGTGTGTAGCTCAGCCATTGACAAGCATGAATGACCCCGGATGGAACGACGGACTTGACGTCTTCACATTTAGACCATTGAAGGGAGGAGGGTGGCCGATGGAATAGGGGAACGGAGTCTGGAAAGGGAGAAGGCTTGTGTACAAAGCGTCAGTGGGTCAGGAGAAAAACGAACGTTTACAGTCGTCATTTTAGCTTCCTAATGATGGACAGCCTGCCCGCCGTCCAGACTGGTTGACAGCAGGAAGTAGGAGCGGGTAATAAACGTCCCCGGATGTTGACAGGAAGTCAACTCTGTCCTGCTTCACACTAACCGTGTGGCCCACTAGGAACGGGCCCAGTATGAGCACAGCTTTTCTTACACTCAGCAATACGCCATCAGGCAAAATATCGTTGTCTTCAGAGAAGGAAGAGGGTATTGGGTCACTTTGTGTAAAGATTTCCTTACACTCAGCAATACGCCATCAGGCAAAACAACGTTGTCTTCAGAGAAGAAAGACGGAATTGGGTCACTTTGTGTAAAGATTTCCTTACACTCAGCAATACGCCATCAGGCAAAACAACGTTGTCTTCAGAGAAGAAAGACGGAATTGGGTCACTTTGTGTGAAGATTTCCTTACACTCAGCAATACGCCATCAGGCAAAACAACGTTGTCTTCAGAGAAGAAAGACGGAATTGGGTCACTTTGTGTGAAGATTTCCTTTTACTCAGCAATACGCCATCAGGCAAAACAACGTTGTCTTAAGAGAAGAAAGACGGAATTGGGTCACTTTGTGTGAAGATTTCCTTTTACTCAGAAATACGCCATCAGGCAAAACAACGTTGTCTTCAGAGAAGAAAGACGGAAGTGGGTCACTTTGTGTGAAGAAATCCTTACACTCAGCAATACGCCATCAGGCAAAACAACGTTGTCTTCAGAGAAGAAAGACGGAATTGGGTCACTTTGTGTAAAGATTTCCTCACACTCAGCAATACGCCATCAGGCAAAACAACGTTGTCTTCAGAGAAGAAAGACGGAATTGGGTCACTATGTATTAAGATTTTCTTACACTCAGAAATACGCCATCAGACAAAACGACGTTGTCTTCAGAGAAGGAAGACGGAATTGGGTGACTTTGTATTAAGATTTCCTTACACTCAGAAATACGCCATCAGACAAAACAACGTTGTCTTCAGAGAAGAAAGACAGAATTGGGTCACTTTGTATTAAGATTTTCTTACACTCAGAAATACGCCATCAGACAAAACGACGTTGTCTTCAGAGAAGAAAGACGGAATTGGGTCACTGCACTTTGTATTAAGATTTCCTTACACTCAGCAATACGCCATCAGACAAAACAACGTTGTCTTAAGAGAAGAAAGACGGAATTGGGTCACTTTGTATTAAAATTTCCTTACACTCAGCAATACGCCATCAGACAAAACGACGTTGTCTTCAGAGAATGAAGAGGGAAGTGGGTCACTTAGTGTAAACATTTCTATGAACGTTGTTTTCTGCAAATAATAATAATAATACGAATATTTATAACGCGCACATATCTCACCAACAGGCGATTCAAGGCGCACATACACTCATTCACACACACGGAGATTTAAAGTCACCAACACGCACACACCATCAACCATTAAAATATGTACAGTTATTCAGGGTGGGATGGGGTGGGCAGTGTAGAATGCATGGATTATGTGGAAAAAAGGAATGTCTTGAGTGCAGATTTGAATGATTCGAGGGACTGTTGTTGACGGAGGGGGAGAGGTAGTGTGTTCCATTGGCTAGGTGCTTGGAAAGAAAATGAGCGTTGACCTGCTGTTTTGAGTTTGGTGTGGGGGATGTTGAGCTTGAGGGAGTCGGCAGATGATCTGAGTGCTCGTGAAGGGACATAGAGAGAGATGCAGGGGGACGGTGTCCGTTTGTGCACATATTTAGCTGCACTGCAACACGAAACAAACAAGAAACACTTAAAGCAAATAAAAAACCATCAGATAGAAAACAACTTCCGAGAAGGTATATTGGTGTGGGGTATTACATTTTGCCCATGGATCCAATTACACGTAGCACCGGGGACAGGAAGACACCTTTGTCCTACTTCACGATAAGCTTGTGATCAATAGGCAACGGTGTCATCTGGTCAACGGATTTCTTTTCACTCAGCGATAAACCATCACGTGAAACAACAGCGCTGTGTTCAGAGGAGATGGTGGGTGTGTTGAGGGGAGGGCGGATGATGTCATTCTGTTCTCGGGTGCAGCTAGATTCCGCAGATGTGACAGGAAAACATCTCTGTTCAAAGTAACCTTGCAGTCTATTGTGAATGAGGTCATTCGGTCAAAGGATTTTGTTTCACTCCGCAATAAATCATCTGGAAAAACAACAACTTTTTTTCAGAGGAGACGGTGGGAGGGGGCAGGAGGGGGGGTGGGGGTGGGGTGGGGATGATGTCATTCTCTCATCGGGTGCGGCTTGACTCACCAGATGTGACGGGCGCAGTGGCGTGGTGGTAAGACGTCGGCATCCTAATCGGGAGGTCGTGAGTTCGATTCCTGGTCACTGCCGCCTGGTGGGTTAAGAGTGGAGATTTTTCCGATCTCCCAGGTCAACTTGTGTGCAGACCTGCTAGAGACTTAACCCCCCGCTTCGTGTGTACACGCAAGCACAAGACCAAGTGCGCACGGAAAAGATCCTGTAATCCATGTCAGAGTTCGGTGGGTTATAGAAACACGAAAATACCCAGCATGCCTCCCCCGAAATCGGCGTGTGCTGCCTAGCCTGAATGGCGGGGTAAAAACGGTCATACACGTACAAATCCACTCGTGCTAAAAACATGAGTGAACGTGGGAGTCTAAGCCTGATGAACGAAGAAGAAGAAGACTCACCAGATGTGACAAGAAGAAGAAGACTCACCAGATGTGACAAGAAGAAGAAGACTCACCAGATGTGACAAGAAGAAGAAGACTCACCAGATGTGACAAGAAGAAGAAGACTCACCAGATGTGACAAGAAGAAGAAGACTCACCAGATGTGACAAGAAGAAGACTCACCAGATGTGACAAGAAGAAGAAGACTCACCAGATGTGACAAGAAGAAGAAGACTCACCAGATGTGACAAGAAGAAGAAGACTCACCAGATGTGACAAGAAGACATGTCTGTCCTAGTTCACGGTAACCTTGCAGTCTATCGTGAATGAAGTCATTTGGTCAACGGTTTTCGTTTCACACAGTGATAAATCATCAGGCAAAACAGCAACGTTGTTTTCGGAAAATGTAGAGGGAATCAGTGATTTTATTTTGTGCACGGATATATAGCTACGCAGCAATAAACCGCTAAGCAAAAGTACACTATTCTCGGAGAATGGATGTGGGGGTGTGGAGGGGAGGGGAAGGGGCGCTTAGGTCTTTCTGATATTGATACTGATGGTGTGTCTGGACTCCCCTGTGAGCTCCAGTGTTACTTGGACATTTCGCTCCCGCTATCCAAACACCCATCAATTGGGGAGTGGGGGGGGCAGCGAGAGAGGGGGTGGGAGGGAGGGAGAGACAGAGAGAGGGAGAAAGAGAGAGAGAGAGAGAGAGAGAGAGAGAGAGAGAGAGAGAAAGAGAGAGAGGGAGAGCGAGAGAGAGAGAGAGAGAGCGAGAGAGAGAGAGAGAAAAAGAGAGAGAGAGAGAGAGCGAGAGATAAAGAGAGAGAGAGCGAGAGAGAGAGATAAAGAGAGAGAGAGAGCAAGAGAGAGAGAGATACATAGAGAGAGAGAGAGCAAGAGAGAGAGAGAGAGAGAGAGAGAGAGAGAGAACATATTCCTGAAAAAGCCAGACAAGTAAATTCCACCTGTCCCCCTTCACAACAATCCCCATGTTATACAGATCTTGCCTGTGCATGAGCGTCGGTGACCAGATGACCTCGTCGGGATTCTTTTCAACAGGAAAAGTTACAAAATATCGCAGAAAAAAACCTGCCGCCTTATTTCCGCCTTCAGTGCCAGTGTTTTGGACTGAGGACTGTCACTAGCGGATCAGTCAGAGGGCGGCGGGAGCGAGATGAGGGGGCGGGGGAGGGTGGGTTGGGGATGGGGGCTTAGACTGGTATCAAAAGATGGGGCTTACTTTGCCCTATATATCATATATAGGTGAGGTATTGAATCTCAAAAACTTCAGAGAAAATGTGAAAAATGTGAAAAATAGCTGTTTTTTAGGCAACATTTATGGCCCCTGCGACCTTGACCTTGAAACAAGGTCAAGATGCTATGTATGTTTTTTGGGGCCTTGTCATCATACACCATCTTGCCAAATTTGGTACTGATAGACTGAATAGTGTCCAAGAAATATCCAACGTTAAAGTTTTCCGGACGGACGGACGGACGACTCGGGTGAGTACATAGACTCACTTTTGCTTCGCATGCGAGTCAAAAATTTCATAAAGATCGGTCCAGTAGTTTACTCTGAATCGCCCTACACACACACACACACACACACAGACACACACACCACGACCCTCGTCTCGATTCCCCCCTCTATGTTAAAACATTTAGTCAAAACTTGAAAAGCAGTATGTTCAGCTGTTACTTACACGCAATGCAAAGGACGCGTTGTTAATAAAACTTACACGCATTACTATTATTAGCAGCACGTCGTTAGCAACCACGATAATCACCCAGCATCAGAACGAGGACCAAGCTAACTGCTACTTGCGTCTGGCACCGCTAATGACAGGAATGACGACCCCAGCATCAGAACGAGGACCAAGCTAACTGCTACTTGCGTCTGGCACCGCTAATGACAGGAATGACGACCCCAGCATCAGAACGAGGACCAAGCTAACTGATACTTGCGTCTGGCACCGCTAATGACAGGAATGACGACCCCAGCATCAGAACGAGGACCAAGCTAACTGCTACTTGCGTCTGGCACCGCTAATGACAGGAATGACGACCCCAGCATCAGAATGAGGACCAAGCTAACTGCTACTTGCGTCTGGCACCGCTAATGACGACCCCAGCATCGTGTGTCGGTCAGACAGGGCAGGCAGCTGGTGATTAGCGGGTGACTGACCAGTTGACCAAGCATTCTAGCGGATCGAATCTACAAGCCAATTGATTGCTACAATCTGCCGTTTGCTTGAAACTGCCATCATAAACATGTCGACGACTCGATCAGTCTCTCTCTCTCTTTCTCTGTCTCTGTCTTTCTCTATCGCGCTCTCTCTCGCCGATCGAGTGCGCGCGCGTGCGTGCGTGTGAGTTTGTGTGTGTGTGTGTGTGTGAGCGCGCGTGAGTGTGTGTGTGTGCGCGCGTGTGAGTATGTGTGTGTGTATGTGTCTGTAGGTGTGCGTGCGCGTGAGTGTGTGTGTGTGTGCATGTGTGTGTGTGTGTGCGTGTGCGTGTGGCTACACCGTTCAGGCGGAGAACTTTCTTTCTTTTTACATTTAGTCAAGTTTTGACTAAATGTTTTAACGTAGAGGGGGGAATCGAGACGAGGGTCGTGGTGTATGTGCGTGTGTGTGTGTGTGTGTGTGTGTGTGTGTGTGTCTGTGTGTGTGTGTGTGTGTGTGTGTGTAGAGCGATTCAGACTAAACTACTGGACCGATCTTTATGAAATTTGACATGAGAGTTCCTGGGTATGATATCCTCAGACGTGTTTTTCATTTTTTGGATAAATGTCTTTGATGACGTCATTTCCGGCTTTTCGTGAAAGTTGAGGCGGCACTGTCACGCTCTCATTTTTCAACCAAATTGGTTGAAAGTTTGGTCAAGTAATCTCCGACGAAGCCCGGACTTCGGTATTGCATTTCAGCTTGGTGGCTTAACAATTAATTAATGACTTTGGTCATTAAAAATCTGAAAATTGTAAAAAAAACCATTTTTTTTCATAAAACGATCCAAATTTACGTTCATCTTATTCTCCATCATTTTCTGATTCCAAAAACATATACATATGTTATATTTGGATTAAAAACAAGCTCTGAAAATTAAAAATATAAAAATTATTATCAAAATTAAATTTTCGAAATCAATTTAAAAACACTTTCATCTTATTCCTTGTCGGTTCCTGATTCCAAAAACATATAGATTATGATATGTTTGGATTAAAAACACGCTCAGAAAGTTAAAACGAAGAGAGGTACAGAAAAGCGTGCTATCCTTCTCAGCGCAACTACTACCCCGCTCTTCTTGTCAATTTCACTGCCTTTGCCATGAGCGGTGGACTGACTATGCTACGAGTATACGGTCTTGCTGCGTTGCATTGCGTTCAGTTTCATTCTGTGAGTTCGACAGCTACTTGACTAAATGTTGTATTTTCGCCTTACGCGACTTGTTTCTTTATTTGGTGTTTAACGTCGTTTTCAACCACGAAGGTTATATCGCGACGGGGAAAAGGGGGGAGATGGGATCAAATAAAGAAAAGAAAGAAATCGAGTTAACGAAACCAAGTATCCAAAACACAACGCCGCAAATAACCCACATGCAAAACTATTAATCTAGCCTTATTCATTATTTAGTTACTGTTCGATAACAACTCTCGTATCGATCAGTGTCGGCTTGTTCAAGTTGTATTCCTGGCCTGTACCTTGGCCGGCTGATAGCGCTGCAGTGGTCGCCAGGTAAAACACATGTAGAGGAACCCACCGCAAGACAGCAGGCAGGTTTATGACGGTCTTTCCGGCCAAGGCAATTATATTACCGGTGCTGAACCATGTCAACATTCATCACCAATTTCATTTCCTCGTAACTTGTCCAAATCAGCGCTTAGTGTCAGCACACACATTTGCATGATAAATGCTGTTTAACGCGGCCCTCACGGTTAAACCATAGGGGGCATGTTCCCGTACACATTTGCACAAAAACACCGCGCATTTGATTGAGGCATCTTGAACACGCGGCCAGTACCGTGTAACTGGCCTTGAGACCGATCGATTCAAGGGGGGCAATCTCAGTCATCTGAAAGAGGGAAATCCAAACGCAATCCGCCTTGTTCGATTTTATGGGCTTGGACGATAGAGAAAAATAAGAAAAGCAAAAGCTGGAGTCCAGTCTGGACGAAACTGCTATCAAGAACGCAGAATTGATTTTTTCTGAGTTTTTTTTTTAGCCGTAAGCGGCATGTTTATCGGAGCAGGAAACTCTTCCAGAGTGAGGCCCCTTTGTTGGTTTCACTGCAGCCGCCAGCAGTTATGAGAAATTCGAAATGAGAAATGGCGCTTACGGCTAAAAAAAAAACTCAGAAAAAATCAATTCTGCGTTCTTGATAGCAGTTTCGTCCAGACTGGACTCCAGCTTTTGCTTTTCTTATTTTTCTCTATCGTCCAAGCCCATAAAATCGAACAAGGCGGATTGCGTTTGGATTTCCCTCTTTCAGATGACTGAGATTGCCCCCCTTGAATCGATCGGTCTCAAGGCCAGTTACACGGTACTGGCCGCGTGTTCAAGATGTTGATTGAGGGTGCACGCACAACTCGGAACTCCACAGTAAGAACAGAAAGTAGTTTAATAATATCAATAAATGATGTTTTGTTGTCGTGGGATTTTGATTGTACAGCGCTTTGAGCAGGGCTAAACCCTGGATACATGCGCTATAGAAATATTATGCATTATTATTATCATATAAAGCAACGGAGAAACTGAGGAGAAACTAGTCCGTGTGGACAACACAATCATACTAGGCCTACTTCTGCCAATAACATATTTGCGAATAATGATCCAGTCATGCATTTATTGAGTCACATAATAAAATTCGGTCATGCACAAGCCTTCATTTATGAGTAAATCATTATGTTCTGAAATAGACAGCGTAAACTGTTCTGCTGGTCGATGCTTAATCTTTCAGGGCAGAAAGCAGTTCTGGTACGTTCTCTTCTTCTTCTTCTGCGTTCGTGGGCTGAAACGTTTTTTGCACGAGTAGTATGACTGGGTTTTTTACCCCGCCATTAAGGCAGCCATACGCCGTTTTCGGAGGAAGCATGCTGGGTATTTTCGTGTGTCTATAACCCACCGAACTCTGACATGGATTACAGGATCTTTTTCGTGCGCACTTGGTCTTGTGCTTGCGTGTACACACGGGGGTGTTCGGACACCGAGGAGAGTCTGCACACAAAGTTGACTGAGAAATAAATCTCTCGCAGAACGTGGGGACGAACTCACGCTGACAGCGGCCAACTGGATACACTGACTGAAATCCAGCGCGCTACCGACTGAGCTACATCCCCGCCCTCTGCCGTACGCCGGTTCGATTGAGACAGCACATGATAGAACATTTTCACAAGTGACCTTGGCGGGCGCAACCACATAATTCTGCGCCTACTTTTTCCAATAAGTGTAAATAAACGTATGTTCAAAGCATGAAGCTGTGTGTGTGTGTGTCTGTGTGTGTGTGATCGAAAGAAAGACACAGAGACAGAGAGAGTGACAGAGACAGAGTGGCAAAGAGGCAGAGGCCTCTGGGTCCATCATCATCCCTGGCATGATACAAACACAGATTTAGCAAGACGGTAAAACAGGGCAAATAACATCATTCGATCTCTGATCGCACCAGAAAAGGCGTCAGTGCTAAACACCTTCATCAAACTGCCATCGTTGTAAAATCCAGCATGGACGCTGATCACATCAACATTAAAGAGATTTGTTTCGACACAAGAACATCTTTTTCCTGTTTCCAAACTGATACAGAAATAGGAGACATCGTCACTGTGCACTATATGAACCCATTTACCTATCTATACCTTTTCTTTGAACTAAATGTAAAGCAGAAAACAACATGATAAAGACTTAAAACACACACACACACACACGGTCACCTGTTAGTTTCACATTTGCTGCGGATAACGAGAATATTCTGAAAATAGCACGCGAGAGTATGGAGATAATTCCTGTATAATCAGATTACTGATAACTGTCATTCAGATTCAAACACACACACACACACACAAACACACACACACACACACACACACACACACACACACACACACACAATGCACAGAGACACACGCGCACGCACTCACACACTTTGCCGTCTACAAAAAACCACCCACACAAATAGTTACAGTTTAGGTATTCGTCGTAAAGCTAACAAAACACCCACACAACTAGTTACAGTTTAGGTATTCGTCGTAAAGCTAACAAAACACCCACACAAATAGTTACAGTTTAGGTATTCGTCGTAAAGCAAACAAAACACCCACACAACTAGTTACAGTTTAGGTATTCGTCGTAAAGCAAACAAAACACCCACACAACTAGTTACAGTTTAGGTATTCGTCGTAAAGCAAACAAAACAATGAAACATCCCATCTGACAAACACAACTGACATGCATGACCAAAAGTATGGGGTCGCAGGAGGTCACCGGCAGTTATACCACTGGTCTAAGGGAACTAACTGTCTGCTAAACTTTCTTGACAGAAGTATGAAGAGCAAAAGATGGTTTCTTCCCTTTAGTCGCTGGTTATATTCTTTGTTAAACTTTTTATTTAACAGTGATAATGCATAAACTAAAACGTGATTCCAAGCCTTCAAACTCAAAGCTCTCTAACTGCATGATTCAGTTATTGTATTACAGGATTTCTTAAGCGCCTAGAGCCAATTGATGGGACTCACGCTAAGATAAGTTATTTATCATTAATATTATTGTAATTATTGGTGTATCTTTAATCAAGAAAAGAGATGCAAGCTGAGTTTTTTTTCCTTTTTTAGGCTTACAAATAAAATTATGAAAGAAATTCTTGACTTACCTTTAAGGATATTCCTCTGGAGTTCTTGTTGCTTCTCTTGCAAAACTTCGTGCATCTATTCCACGAAAGTTCAATTTTTTTCCCGGCAGTGTCACTTCCGAAATAAGGGGAGCAATGGTAAATGGAGAAACCTAGTACAGTGTACAAGACATTTTTTTTATCTTTTAATGATAGTATATGTATGATGCAACCAGTTTTAAATGATTTTAAAATAGAACTAATCACACCAGGGTTCTTCTGTCATTCATTCGACGAAAGTTTAATTCTTTTCCACGGCAATGTTACATGTACTTCCAAAATATTTTAGCAACGGTAAATGGAGAAACGCAGTACAAGATACTTTATCTTTCAATGTTAGTATATGTATGACTAGAATGAATACCCGCTTCGCCGGGTAGCCGGCTTCGCCGGGAAGAAGTACTTAGAGCCGTACGCCGAACTATGGACCCGTCAAGCTTAGGTCCCTCCCAGATTCGTGGAATGGGAACAGCACGAAAATGATTCAGTGGCCATAATGCCATTCCTGACCATATCGAGTCCCATCCTTGTCGACGAATGTAACCGTGTTAATCACCTTTGGAGGCGAACTCCACTCAAACAGGACTGAGCAAGTTATGGCTTCTCAAAGGAAGGCCAGTACATAAAATTACACAAAAGCCGCCAGACCACATCACAAACAGAACTGAAGAATGCACAGGTGTTGCTTACATAGAGACACACACACTCACACACACACACACACAAACACAGAGAAGCCGTATCTATAGAGAGATAGATGACAGTGTATTTTTCGCGTGGCTATAAATTGATTCGACCTTTGCACTTTTACAGTGAGGATAATTTACGGGTCCAATTTACGTTCTGTACACTGCGTTGACCTTCTAAAAATAGGTAACAGTAACACTAACGCCGGGAATATCCGAAGACGCTCAGCGCAGTGGACAGCGCAGTGTAGTAACTTACAACTGAACGGGAAAGCCACACGAAGGAAGGGAGATAAACGCCAAACACTGGAGAAGATAAGGAAGAGTTACTTATAATGGTGAAATGAACACAAAAACGAAAATGAGTTCAGCGCTGCGCGCTGAGAGCACGTGTTGAAATATCTCATCGATGATATTGTGTCCGGGGTGTAGCTGAATACGGTGTCCAAATTTGAAAAAGATCCACCGAGAACTTTGGCGTTGTGATGTGGTGTAGCGGCTATGGTGTGTCGGTATGGGGGCCCGGGTAAGCTGAGGTGGAACCAAAATAGCTGAGGTGGAACCAAAATCGGTTCCGCGCTGCGCGCTGAGAGCACGTGTTGAAATATCGACCAGGTTGTGTCGTGTCCCGGGTCTACTTGAATATGCCCACCAAATTTGAAGCAGATCCATCGAGAACTTTGGCCGTGCATAGCGCACAGACACACAGACACACAGACAGATACACAGACAGACACACAGACACTAGTCGTATATATATATAGATGCAACCAGTTTGAAATCTATATAAATACATGTAGAACTAATCAGGCCAGTGTCCCTTTGTCATTCATTATCTTCAGCATTGAATGTCCTTCCAGTTTTTCATTGATTCTAATGGCAATTTGCCCAATACAGTGTAGTATATTTTTCACTTTTAAGAGTTGTAAACACAAAATATCTGTCAAGATACAGATCAACGCAAGCAAACAAAACCATCAGGGACTACAATCACATAAAATCAAGAAAAACACCAACCCATGCACAACAAACAAACCAACAAATAAAGATCATCATCATTCAATCTCATGTTATAATAATAATAATAATTCTCTTTATTTATATAGCGCCTTATCCGAAGTTCAAAGCGCTTTTATGCCGTGTGAGATGGAATTTTTTACACAATATATCACGCATTCACATCAACCAGCAAACCTCAAGCCTGTTAGGCGAATGTTCACCTTTCGCGGCCTTTATTCCAAGTCACACGGGTATTTGATGGACATTTTTATCTATGCCTATACAATTTTGCCAGGAAAGACCCTTTTGTCAATCGTGGGATCTTTAACGTGCACACCCCAATATAGTGTACACGAAGGGACCTCGGTTTTTCGTCTCATCCGAAAGACTAGCACTTGAACCCACCATCTAGGTTAGGAAAGGGGGGAGAAAATAGCGGCCCGACCCAGGGTCGAACACGCAACCTCTCGATTCCGAGCGCAAGTGCGTTACCACTCGGCCACCCAGTTCACAAACAAACACATTGAATATTTCTCTTTGTTATTTCACTCATAAAATGAACATGCACAATACTTGCTACATGTGTATGCAAACCACACACACAAAAACAAAAAAAAGGTCAGTACAAATGTTTTTTAAATCAACTGTGGCACACACATAAAAAACGTTCAACACAGCTGCCTGATAAGTTGTCACCCACGTTTCTGTGAATGACACCCCACAAAAGTGTTTGCTTTTGATTCTGTCAGCGTTGGACGGATTTCACAACTTCACATTCCTTGATGGCAACTTTCCCCCATTGTTTAAAAAAAGTTGTGCAGGTGTGATGAAATGAAAGCAAAGTCTCAGGTAATATAAATGAAGTTTGGACATTTTGCCGTTCATGTGTGATTGTTCATGTTGCTGTTTTTTTTAGTGAGTTGATTTTCTTTGTTATCTTGTTCATTATGTTTTCATTCTTGTAATTGTTCTTTCCAGGTTTGTTGCCAATGTCTTGGCTTCAATTCTTTGTATCAATAAGAAAAGTACAGCTCTTCTTTGATTATCTTTTGCACGATAATGTTAGCACCCAAAGGAGACGAAAGCTTAGTATTACAACACTAATAATCACAATGAGACATGCGCAAAGAGTTTGTGGAAAGTGTCTTCATATTCAAAACTTCACAGCTGTGAGTCACGCGTTTTGCTCAGAATTCACCATTTGGAATAACACAGTTTTTGTTGTATACTTCTGCAAAATCATCACGGTGTAAAACTATCACAGTTGGTAAAGCATGCAGACGGCGCTGCAAAACGTGCGTAGCAGCAGCAGTCACAACAAGGCATGCCAAGAGTGTCATGCAAGGTGGACTCACATAGCGGCAGACCCAGCAGCCGGTCAAGCAGAAAGTCACAGCCTCTCAAACAGGTTCTCCCCATACTGGACAGGGACACGGGGAGGGAAGGCGGGGTCTACGGTCGTCTCCACAAGACTCCGCACCATGTCAGGTAGCAGCTTGCTGAAACAGGCACAAAGTTGAAACAGGTTAATTATAACCTACACACCTCTCTGTGGTCATTATTTTGCTGATCCTACCTACAGTAACAGAGATACAGATAGACATAATTGATGAAAAACAGATGAACACAACAAGCAACATATCCAATATAATGCACATAGACTAACATGTTCTGAAACACATTTCGCCTTTTTACAGGCAACCACAAACACAGACACAAACACTGACAGGCTGTCGAATCATACTCAAACACCATATCACACAAGCACAAAAAGCAGCAGATAAGTCAGCAGATTAGTCAGCAGCAAGCCATGAAATCCAAGAGGACGTCTTGGTTGAACCAAGATGTTTGCAAACAGCATTTCAGACTCTGATATGCAGGAATATGAGACGTTGACCCCTGAGACACACGTACTTTGCACATGCCGGCGCACCGTTGACCTCCAGCAGCCAGACCTTGAAGTGTTCGTCCAGCATGAAGTCCAGTCCAAACAGCTGGAAACTCCTGTGACCCTCGCTGCCAGTGTTGATTTGCTGAAAGCATGCACACCGCAAAGAAATTGATGTTAATTCTTTTTTTTTTTACCATTCTTAAAATAGCCTTTACATAAGGTACTCTTCAAAGATATTTGAGACACACAGCAGCTCGGCAAAAAGTTTGATCGGTCAAAAGGACAAAATTAAACTTAAAAAATAAGGCCAAGAAAAAATGTCAATGTTTCCGATTCAAGAACAACAACAGACCCTAATGATCGTCCCAACCCCAGCTACACCTTTATTGACCCTTCAAGCAAAACAAAACACAACATTTAAAAGTACAATAATAGATTTTGCAGACTTTGCAAGGAATTTCGTTAATCTTTTCTTCCCAACAATAAAAAGCCACATTCACCTGTGTACATGAAAAACAGACTTCAATCAACAACAACAAAAGGAACTGACCCACAGGCTAATCTTTTTTCACAATGTCATCGGCAACAAAGATTTTGTCATTTTGTTTTGCCTAAAGCAAAGGGTGAACATAACATGTGTATATCATGTATACGTCTTGGTACGGTGTGTATTAAATGGATGACGGGGTAGCAGACTCATTATATTTTGGACAAAGCATTTAGTTTCAAGTAAACACTATTTTCTTCCAAGCCACGTTAATGTACCAATCAATATGGACAACAAAATGTATTACAATTTGACACAATTAACACTAATGACATACTTCAAACAAAAATATCTAAATCGAGAGAAACAGATTTGTCTTTGAAACCATTACCTGTGGATCTGTCACACTAAAACCCAAGTTTAGATCACAGGAGCTTGTATCCAATCGCCGGTCGATCATTATTTACAGTCCACTACTACGACATACTACTACTATATAGTATATAGTAGTAGTATGTCGTAGTAGTGGACTGTAAATAATGATCGACCGGCGATTGGATACAAGCTCCTGTGGTTTAGATAACTCACATCTTGTATGATGCGGAAACAGGTGCATGTGATGGTTCGAATCTGAGGCATTATTTTGGACTCCAGACTCACGCTGTGTTCCTGTCTCAAGTACCTGTTAGCACAGCAGCAACGTGTACATGTCAAGTATTATTTTACATTTTATGTTAACCAGTGATGCAACAATCATACATTATATTAGTTAAGGGTTTTGGTTACCTAACACATGTGATAATGAATACAACATTAATAAACTCTTAGAAGTAAAAAGAATTCAATAATGATGAAAAATGTTGAGGAAGAAGATTATTCCATGCACTATGATCTCATCATTTTATGATAAGTTAAAAAGAAAACTTCATGAGCCACATCTGCATGGATGACTTTTTTGTGGTAAGGCCTAATGGTATGTCTCAATATTGAAGTTTTCATTCCTTTGGTTTAGTTGGCTTTTATTTGATTGAAAAGAAATCCAACAACACGAGTAGCACTCATAAAAAGTATGCCCACAAGAACATAAGAGAAAAAAACAAAAAACTTACCTGTCAAACTCATCATAGAACATTTCATTGCCTTCCTCATATGTGCCGAAGTTGTCTGACATTTCCTTCTGAAGGCAGTGGTTGGTCAGATGAGCTGTGACGTGGCTGAGATCATCAGTGTACGAGTCTGACGCTGTCCTCAGCACGCCTTGTCGATACAGGTAAACGTTGTAGAACAAATCAACCAGCACCCAGCATCTGCACAAAATATTGCACAGCAAACATGCACAATTTTCAAGAATGCATTAGAGCAAGGGAGTGTGACTAAAGTCATTTCAGCAGAAGCGAACACTGTACTCAATGAGTGAACAATATAAACCTGATTAGGTTCAAACAAAACCTTACATTTAAATTATGATGACATCTGTACATTGATTTAATTTGGATCTGTACTCAAGCATGCATTTCTATCCGATTCCCAATAAAATGAGGTGGTTTGATTTACTTCACATGATTGAAATGTTTTGAGCTCTTGTGCGTGTGTGTATGTGAGTGTGTGTGTGCGTGCGTGTGAGGGTGCGCATGAATGTTTGCGTGGCATGTCAGTGTGTTTGTGTGTGTTATGTGTGTGTGTGTGTGAGTGTGCATGTACGTTTGCACAGCATGTCAGTATATGTGTGTGTATGAATGTGTGTGTGTGTGTGTGTTTGTGTGTGTGTGTGTGTGTGTGTGTGTGTGTGTGTGTGTGTGTAAGCAAGTGCAGCAATATGCCACACTCTCCACAGGGCTAAGGATGGCAGAGGTAGAGCATCTTCCCTTACTGGATGTCAAACTTTCTCCTGTGGGAGAGCATCTTCCCTTACCGGATATCAAACTTCCTCCTGTGGGAGAGCGTCTTCCCTTACCGGATATCAAACTTCCTCCTGTGGGAGAGCGTCTTCCCTTTACTGGATATCAAACTTCCTCCTGTGGGAGAGCGTCTTCCTTTACTGGATATCAAACTTCCTCCTGTGGGAGAGCGTCTTCCCTTCACGGATATCAAACTTCCTCCTGTGGGAGAGCGTCTTCCCTTACCGGATATCAAACTTCCTCCTGTGGGAGAGCAGCAGAGGAGGGTGGATGTATCGCTGGCACACAAACGCTTTGGGCTGGTCATCCACATAGCTGATCAGCTCCTCAACATCTCTCGAGATCAGGATTCCCTCCCCTGGTACAAATCATTTCAAATATAATTTCAAACAATAAAATAACATTTTAAGTATTTCTGCATAATTCCCCCAAAATAACATTTTAAGTATCTATGCATGATTTAATCCTTATTCCTTCACTGTACAAAATACTCAACAGCAGTTATACTTGATGAAGGAAAAGTGGGGTTAGCAAGCACTAGATCCTTGACAGCTCACTCAGCTTTGGAAGCAGGTAAAGGGAGACAACCACTTTACTGTCTCGCCCACTAGCTGTTTCAACACTAGTGGCAACTCCTACAGTGTTACAACAAAATACCAACTTATTCTGTTGTGTATGCAATGGTACAGTAACCTCCTTTTTCCTTAATATAATGACTATAATCTGAACCAATCCCCCACAGAAGGGTCGACTCACACGAGGTCATGCCGCCATGGCTTAAAAAGCCTCCATAGGGATGACCTTTGATGTTCGCAGTCAGCAAATTGCCTGAACTTATTTCAAATTGCTGAAAACTTAACCGTCATTTCAGCAGTCCTGACAAAACAATTCAGGGTTGGGGACTGCCATAACCTTTAAAATAATTGCCTACAGTTTTATGTTCATTTAAGAACATTTGCAGAAGAAAATAAATGCAACATCCATGCTGCATACGTAAATTGTTTTGAATTCTGACCATCGTTAACACAGTCCAAAAAAAACCAACAACAACTAATTAACCAGTCAACTAATCAAGCAGGCAATTATACCCCCCCCCCCCCCCCCCAAATGCACCAAAACCAAACATGTCAGCACTGCATGAGACTGAGGCTTTACCTTTAGAACCAGCGGTACTTTTGACGATCCACATGGTGTCGTTAGAAGAGTCTTTGACACACTGCCTGAGCTCCTCCCTCTCATCACTCCTGCTGATTCCTGTTTTGTGTCTGGCTGGGTGGAGCTGTGAGCCTGACTTGACATCCCTGGCTGTCAGTACAAAGGACCCGGGCAGCCAGGGAAATGCTGCTACCTTCGTTCTCTTGCAGTGGTCTTTGAACATTCTGTCCGAGGGAAAATATGTGCATTATATTCTGACTTTTTATAAAACAGTCCTCATGATGTGAACAACTTTGAAAAGACAGAAGATATTGTTATGGAACACTTAACCCCTTCACTGCCACAGTGGTAGTAACTTATCCGAACGGTCTAGGGAAAAGAACTGTGTTTAGAACCCCTACAAGTACTTGGACAGTGGTTACCTCCCATTTAGTTTTCAGAAATGTCCTGAAATGTTGTTGACACAAATCCCACGTATGAGATACGGTTATGGGCGTACGATAAACAGAAAATGACCACGTATTACATACGGGGTGGGCAGTGAAGGGGTTAAGCAAGGACTGTTCTTAAATAGGAGAGCATCAGATTAATAGGTTACTAAACTACAATAAATCTAAACAACAAAGTGACTGTGGTAAGATGAACAAAGTTAAAAAACAAAGGAATACTGTACTCACCAATACAAGAACGAGACAAGACGGTACGAATTTTCGCTTATGGAAGCTTCATCAGGAAAAACAAGAACACAAAAGACAACAAAAAGCAGACGCAACACGAAACGAACAAGGTTTGAAAGAAAATGGAGGGGAAACACGCAAAAAAGGGAAGGAACTACAATACATAATATTCAGAAGCTCCTGAACCTATCAGCCTTTATAGCCTTTAAAGTTAACAAGCAACACACACAAATAAGAAAAAGATGTTAGATGAAAATTTACATTCATTGTAGTTTTCCACTTTGAATGACAGCAAAAAATAAAAATAAAATAAAAAATAAAAAATATAATTTCCGTCTATAAGTTAATATAAGGAAATGATTCATTTTAGTAGTTACAGATATGGAAAAAGAAAGTTACATGTACTACAGTATTGTATTATCACCAAAAAGAATTAATTGAAATTGTGTCTGTAACGCTTTAGGCCTAAAAAAAAAATAGGTGTGGTTACGGTAACCCGACCTACCCTATTTTTAGGGGCCGATCCTATAACTTTTTATTACATTTGTCAAAATAAAAAAATAAGAAATAAAAAACGAGTGCAATAAAACGCAATGAAAGCGAAAGCGCCCGAGTCGCACACTTATTTCCCTGTCAAGTAGGTTTAATTTGTACACATTAGAAAAAAAAGTTAAAAAAAAAAAAAAAGTGATTGCCTACCTACCTACCCTATTTTTTTTGGCTATGTTACCGTAACCACACCTATTTTTTTTTTTTGCCTTATGTTGAAATTGCCCGATGGTGCGATGGCATGGTTCTTATCTCCCTTTACCCGCATTCCCAAAGCTGAGAGAGCTATCAAGGTTCTGACATGCACTCTGCTAGTATAGTTCCAGTCTTTCTCAAATCTAGTCCAGGTGCTGATGAATGGTTTATCTCGTATTATAACTTCTGTTCCAATCACTAACCTATCTTGGGTTTTTTATTCATAATTTTCGAACGTTGGCAGCCTATCTGATTTATTTCTGTTAGATAAGCCATACCTGTAGTAACCTAGGTTAAAACAATCAACATACCTGGTCATGGAAGTCTTGCGACACAACACTTCAGAGCCACGATAGTAATTCACCACCTGAGTCAGGCCTGGGATCTGGCCTAGAAACAAAAATATCTTATCAGTACGTATTTGCTGTTTGAAGTGCAGACACATCAACAATATAATGACGCAGACAAAAATGCATGATTCATACAAAAAAATGCGGCATGAAAAAATGGCTGACTAGATTTGTACCTACCTGTAAGATATATTGTACATGTAAATTGTAATGTACAATTGTGTTGTTCAACAGAAAATCATCTATGTTCTGACTTTACATGGTGGTTGTTCATTAATTTAATCACTGCTCAACCTTTACAGTTGTACAAATATGATGAGCAGAGGTTCTCTGATTTTACAATGCTAAAGCACAAGATTACCCAAATCAGTTAATATATTGACACTTCAAACGGTTATGTCCTTCCACTCAAAAAAATTCCCTAAAATTGGAGAAACTCATGGTATGGTAGATTGGTACAATTAAAGAACTGTGTCCAAAATTAACTTGATCTGTCTGACACCAGTCTGGCCAAAATGTACATATTTATGTTCACATTCCATGGATACAAAAAATACATTTACTATGGGATGAATCGATGTAGTCATACTGTACAAAGTTAAAATTATCGCTCTTCCCCCACGATTTTACCTTCTTTTCAACACTTTAATTTGCCGTCTGCAAGGTTTGGTTAACTTGAAAAGACATCAATTTTTAATAGTACCATGAGGTCGTTTAGAAAGACATAATTTCTCATTAGTTTACCTGTTTTGTGCCATGGTAACTTGTTCCTGTCTCCAAGCATCAAGTTGAAACGCGGCGAGTCCGGTGGTTGTCTCTTCCAGTCGCCTCTCTTCTCCAAAAACTTGCCAACAGCCGCGTACACTGAACTGCCTTTGTCTCGATTAACGAACAGGTACGTCTCATCGGTCGCCATTTTATGCTTGTACAACTCAGTCTTTCCCCACACGCTTGATATTCTATCGTTTTTGAGAGGAAAACATAATGTCGTCTGCTCCAAATGTAATAGTTGCGGCTTGATAAAGTCGTCTGCTCAAAAAGAAAAGTTTACCTGGGATACCAGGGGAAGCCACCCTCTGGCTTCTTAGAAACAACATCCCGAGAGCTCATAGGTACCGGCGCCGGTCCGCGGCAAATCATCATACTATACCGCTATGCCTGAAATTGTGTTTTGTCGGGGGCCCGGGTAGCTCAGGTGGTAGAGCACTGGACTTGTGATCGAAAGGTCGCTGGTTCGAATCCGGGCCGGGACGGACACGGGTCAACTTTATGTGCAGACCCAGAGACGGTATCCATCTCCCACCCCCGTGTCACCACAATGGCACGTTAAAGATCTTGGTCATTCTACCATAAGTGCAGATGGCTGATACCACCTAAACACGCACACATCAAAAGCCGTGAGGGCGTAAAACTCGAATCGTATAAACCAATTCATGTCCAATATAGGCAATTAAGACCTGACGGACAATAAGCCCCTTACAATTTACTTTTTTTTTTGTGTTTTGTTCGGCAATTGCATTTGCACCTATTATGGTAAACAGCTGGAAACTCAAATCCCCGCATCCTCCAACATACCGACATAGTTTTTAATCATTACTATTACATTCAGTCAAGTAATCACTGAACAAGTTGAAATGAAACGTTTATTTTCAGTACCGATTCAAATTTCTTTTCTTTTCAAGTTTCTCTCCAAAATATCTTTCTAACCCACCCGCCCCCTCCCTCTGTCTCCGTCTTGAAGAATGAATTGAAAGCAAGGAAGCAAAGAAGCAAGCAAGCGCACGTGCACGTACGTGTCTGTGTCTGTGTGGATGTGTGATCGGTTCCACGTGACGCCGGGTACGTAACGTCTGTTCCTATGGTGATAATCACGCTTCGGCGTTCTTGTCACATTCAAGTTACCGCTAGTCAAGTTTTTATTTTTCAGTGTTTGTTTTTGTTTTGTGCATGGGACAACCGGGGAGAAATTGAATGAAATTTAATTAAATATCTGAATCACTTTGTATTCAAGTCTGTTTTTGTCAGTTTTTGTCAATGGAATTAGTTTGTAATTCTCATTGTGACGCTTTTTTGCGTCAGTCATAATTTTCGTCCTATTTTTCGCACCTGAGTGTTCCTAGAAAAAAATACAGATTTGAAATTGACCCGAGAGCCACAAAGTTCGTTTTGGGTGTTGAATACTATTGATTATAGATGACATCACACACGAGGAAGGTCTTAGAATTAGCGTTCTTTTTTTTAATTCAAATCTATACAAATGACGAACGGAAGTCCGGACTCCTGACACAGCTGGGCATAGCAAACCGCATAGTTTCGGATGATCAGTTTTGAACAAATTATTGCAGGTGTTTCAAAATTACAGTACAGCGAATGTCCCTTGATCTTGTTAATGTCCAAATCGTCAGAAAACTTTCTAAAATGGCGCCTTAGGTGTAATAACTTAAAAGCTGAATATTCTTGGTTTGTATTATACATGCTGGTAATCTTTTAGTGCCGCGTCCGTTGTGTAATGCACCACCACCGTCATTTCTCGTGTTTGAGATATCAAAGTTCTCTTGACTTCAATTGACATGACTTGATTTTTGTTTTCACTTGACTTGATTTTATCTATTGATCACAGCACAGAGAATGGCCCAGCACGGCCTTGGTGGAATGGTTGCCGTGGTGCTGAGTGGTGCTGTCAGTCCAATCAAGCGGCAGATAAGACGCCCATTTCCATCAGCCGCCACCACCACACCTCCATCAGCAGCCCAGCAACGACCGTCCAGGCAGAGAGAGAGAGAGAGCTTGAGAGAGAGAGCTTGAGAGAGAGAGAGAGAGAGAGAGAGAGAGAGAGAGAGAGAGAACGAGAGAGAGCTTGCGAGAGAGAGAGAGAGAGAGAGAGAGAGAGAGAGAGAGAGAGAGAGAGAGAGAGAGAGAGAGAGAGAGAGAGAGAGAGAGAGAGAATGACAATGACAAATCTTTATTTTTCGAGGGTGACAAGAAAAAACAGAGATAGAGATAGATAGAGAGAGAGAGAGAGAGAGAGAGAGAGAGAGAGAGAGAGAGAGAGAGAGAGAGGGGGGGGGGCCGGGTTGCACGGGGTAGTGGGGAAAGGCTGTGCCTGAGCTGGCCCGGTGACAGACACATCTGTTGGATGGCGATCAGCTCTTTGTGCGCAAGACAGTAAGAAGAAATCCCGCCAGACTACAATCAGTGTGTGGTAGGATGGTACAGGATGTTGCACGTGAACCCTCGGACACCAATGATCAAAACACACCAATTCTGCAATCATCCCACTTCATATTCTTTAATTATAATAAGGGTCGGCTCCTAGTATGGACCACCTCTCGTTCAAGGTAAATAACGACGCAAGAGCTCTCAGAATTAATTTAATTCGCTATAGTAACCCTTTCTGGGTTTTTTTCGGGTTTTAAGTTTTGCTTAATGTCAAAGCTAATTTGTTCTAATAAGAACAGAACAGAGAACAACCACCAAGCTCTTTGCGATAAAACAAACCAGTTATCAGCTAAATTCGGGGCCCTTCCCCAATATCACCGACGACCGGCACCAGTGATTCACTTCTGTTTTTATCTTTTATCGAAACCAGCAGGCATAAACACACATAAGTCCAAAACCTAACGAAATATCATATGATAACGGTTTGTTCAAACGTGTATAACTGGAGATGGCCTACGTGACTGCGGCACACAAAAAAAAGTAACAAAAAAAAAATAACTGAGCCGGCAGTAGGAAGACCGTGCAGATATCATCCAACTTTTCGTACAAAGCGGCGGGGTAAGCGACGGTCGAACTGACCTAATTCACACGACATAGTCTGCCAACGGGCCTTTCCTTTTACTGAGTCGGGTTGCACAGTGAGCTTTGCCGTGTGTTTTGCATCTCACAAAATAGGCATTCCTAAATGTTCCTTTTTCGACAGATATCCGCATAGGTCAGTGGTATAGCGTTGCGCTGCGGTTCCTGAACTCGCTGGTTCGAGCTCTGCCAACGCTATCATTTTTTTTTATGAATAATGCGCGCTTTTCCTGTTCTGTTTATAAAATATGGTTCTTTTTTTTAGGGGGGGGGGGGGGGGGGGGGCAAGTTTGTGTGTGTGCTCATTAATATAAATAAATCGCAATTCAAGACTCAAATACTATAACATTTTTATGTCCTTTTAAAAACAAGAATAAATGCCTTGTAGTGCCGGGCGGTTTGAAAAAAATCTAATTCACATTAGTTCTGAATGCCACTAAAATCATCAAGACTTTTTTTTAGAAATCATTCACTGAAACGGACGCAGCACGCGCGCGCGCTTACACACACCCACACACACACACACACACACACACACACACACACACACACACACACACACACACACACACACACAATACGTAAGAGAAAAGATCGAGCGATGTTGATAAATTAAGAGCTATATTTTGTCATGCAGATTGCGGACACCTCGCTTGAAAAAAACACCTTTTATTGTCACTTTCATTATTATTTCTTCTAAAACGTGCCTGTCAAGATTCCCCGCGTACAATGTTCCATCGCTCATGACTGGTCCAAATGGTATTCGCCTTTCAACACAGGCACCACTGTATATACAGCAATACCGTCGTTTCAAATACTTTGCAACTCGTGTAACCCATGTGTAAAACGTGTGTCCGTACCCGTTTAATTGCACATAACACATCCACAAGGAAACAAACAGCTACCAACAAAATAAATGTGTTTTAATTGCGGCAATACAAAAGTCTGCAGGGTTAGCATCGAATTACTTCGACAGAATCTCGTTACACAGGTACATGTATATAAGAACTGCATCTCTCGCTACGAGTCACTGAGTCGCTCATCAGTCATGTTGCCTAAATACAAGTCTTTCTGCGTCTAAGCCTGATCTAGATTGACATTTTTGTTTTTATCATATCTGATTAAAATGCAAAAAGAATTGACATAATACCAAGGTATGTTTTATACCTCAAAACATTTACACTTAGGGGGTTGCTTCAGTGGTTGGCCGCAACGAATTCCGCAGTGATCAATACCAAATCAGTACCTGGCGAGCGTTGGTCAGTATTGCAATTGATCACCATAAATGCTTTGGAATAGAGTAAAATAAAACAAAACAAAGGAGAGTGTGCCTGCCCGTGCAGGGCCTCTTTTTTAAATCAGGTTTTTGAACTCTCTTTTTTTGTATTCAGTTGTATTGTTTAAGTGATTCATGACATGTGGACAAGTTTGTTGTTTGTTGCTCGTGAAACGTCCCTTACTTTCGTTTTGTGTGTGTGTGTGTTTTTTGTGTATCAGCTTTGCGAGTTCAGCCTTGATCAAGCAGTCTCGTGAAACTGTTTGTTTGTTTAGTGTTTCATGAGAACGTGTTTTTGCGTGTGCTTTGCAGTTTTATGGTGAGCTATTATTCAGTTTTGTGAGTTCGAAGGTGTTGATGTTAGTCAGTTTTGGGTGTTGAGATTTGTCGTCCTATGTCCTTCCACTGAGAGGGTTGTGTTGTGATGGAGTTGTGTGAACCTGGAATACGGTAAGGGAAAATTATTTGTTTGTGTCTAAGAAATCTTGTATTAACTCATGTTGTGTATGCTTACTTTTGCTTCCCTTTTTCTCTTGTGTGTGAGAAATATCGTATTAATTGATGTGGTGTATGCTCACGTTTTCTTTTATTTTTCTTTCCATTCTGTTTGTCTGTCTGACTTTGTCTTCTTTTATTGGTTTGTCTGTTTCTCTCTCTCCGTCTGTTGGTCTGTTCGTTTCTCTCTCTCTCTCTCTCTCTCTCTCTCTCTCTCTCTCTGTCGGTCTGTTCGTTTTTCTCTCTCTCTCCGTCTGTCGGTCAGTGTTCCTCCTCTCTCTCTCTCTCTCTCTCTCTGTCTCTCTCTGTCGGTCTGTTCGTTTTTCTCTCTCTCTCCGTCTGTCGGTCAGTGTTCCTCCTCTCTCTCTCTCTCTCTCTCTCTGTCGGTCTGTTCGTTTTTCTCTCTCTCTCCGTCTGTCGGTCAGTGTTCCTCCTCTCTCTCTCTCTCTCTCTCTCTGTCGGTCTGTTCGTTTTTCTCTCTCTCTCCGTCTGTCGGTCAGTGTTCCTCCTCTCTCTCTCTCTCTCTCTCTCTGTCGGTCTGTTCGTTTTTCTCTCTCTCTCCGTCTGTCGGTCAGTGTTCCTCCTCTCTCTCTCTCTCTCTCTCTCTGTCGGTCTGTTCGTTTTTCTCTCTCTCTCCGTCTGTCGGTCAGTGTTCCTCCTCTCTCTCTCTCTCTCTTCCTTCCTTTGTTTCCTTGTTTACTTCTACTTCTCTCCGTCCTTTCTCGCCTTCTTTCTCATGTTCTGTGTCTCTTTCATGTTTCTCTCTCTTCTTTTCTTTTTTCATTCGCTCTACTCTTTTTTCTCTCTTCAGTTTATAAGCAAGAAATATGAAGTTAATAGTTGAAATTCTGTAAGGGCTTATATGTGTTTTTGTTTTGCCCACAGTTTTCACAAATCTCTCTCTACCGTCACCAATTAAAAGGAACTAGACCAACACTGAGTCTGTGTGTCGGTTGGAGTGTGAACGTTACCAGCATACACCGAACAATGAGGCTTCCATACAACCACAACACAAACGAATCAGAAGCAGTCACAGAGAGTAAAGAAACAATCAAATAAAATTAAAAGAATACCGCGCTGACAGGGCTCGAACCTACACGACCTGCCGACTCAAAACACAGTACGCTAACCGTTGCGCTACAGAGACATTCTTGCATTAATTAGGGGAAAAAATAAAGTAGTAATCCAAAAAAGGTCAGAGGCATAGGCACCCGATATTGAACTCAGTACATTACAGAAGAGGAACTTTTTTTCGTGTTTCTTTCTAAAGTATTTTTTGCAGCAAGATATAACGTAACAAAGCAGACACATGTTTGGTTGTCTTTATAGAACCTTTTCTTGAACACTATATTGGGGGTAAAGACACTGATGATTTGTAAGTCTTCAAACCGGTGTCTTGTGCCTTTGCTTGTCCCCCAAGCTGTTTTGCAACTTAGAGGGTCTGACAGTGAATGATTTAGGTCAGTCCCTCGCATGGTTTGAAATGCACGAGGAAAACGGGGAATGACTGGGATTTTTTTTTTTTTTTTTTTTAAATTTTTTGTCCGTTAGACACTCGTTTTCATATGTATACATACAAAGAACTTTTAAAATGCAAAACTATGCCATGGTTTAAGTGACTAGATACAAGCGCCAGTGACACCCTATTACACGCAATGCAAACGATATGTCAACTACAATAGAACTGAAAATCTTGGAATTGGTAATACACTGTACAAATAATTCAACAACTAGCAATCTTGGAATTGATAACACAAATACTCCAAAACTGGCAATCTTGCAACTCGGACAACACGAACAGTCAGAAACGGTCAATCTTGCAAAATGCAACTTATATCCGACGGGCGATCTCAGTCATTTTGCCTTGACCTTGATCATCAAACATGTACAACGTTTAGAGACGTTAGCGAAGTGGAAGCGACAAGGAGATCTCCCAGGGTTGCTAAAAGTGCCGGCACGAAGCCGTGGACACAGGAAATGAGCTGTGTGGACAGAAATGTTTTAACCTCCGCCAAGTGCTTTCACATCACAGCCACCCAATTACCAGCAACACAGTAATCCTCTGCAATCTCCCCACAACCCTCTCCCCCGCGCTTCCTAGTTCCGCTGTCCCCATCTTCCACCCCCCCCCCCCCCCATCTTCCACCCCTTATCACTTTTCGAAGAATTCCATAAAAGGATGGAGTGCGAACTCAAGACCCTATTCTTCTAAAGTCATCCGCTAGGAGTTTGTGCACTGGATAGCAAGACGTAAGAATCGTTGGAATTGTCTGTGTGAAAAAAAGTGTGTTAATCCGTGTTTAATGGATACATTTCTATTTCTGGGCATAAGAAGAAACGTAGCCTTATCTTTTCTTTTGTACAGAAATCTGCATTTGAATACCTGATGTGCGTGCACTATGAGCATTTGTGAACGTCTGTGTACACCTGAATGCCTTTTCCCGTCACCGCTATGACGTGTTAGCTTGATTCCAACTACGTATATAGTCTAAAAACAGCATATTTTCTGTACTTGTCTAAAATAATTAATTTCGCTTTGTTGGAAAAAAACCACCGCGAATATTAATTGGTAATCTGAAGCCAGGTAGAGGTATGAAACATCGAAAACAGAGCGTAAGCTGTCTAACAACACACCAACTTTTCATAAATTTAATTTCTTCCTTGCATTCGGGTATTTGCCTAAACATAGTAAAACCACACCAGGTATTCGTTTTTAACCAGAATCCATACTTTCCAAGTTCCCATGTGAATCAAACACGATCATTAATTTCAAAATCCGCGAATCTTGCAGGCTGTGTGTAGGAATCTCAAATAGCCCCTTTCAAGTCACCAACCCTGATTGAAGGGCGGATATTTATTCACCTGTATTATTCTTTTTTATACCAAAAATCCACAAATCAAAAGCGATTAATTTGTCAAAATTTAATGACTGGCAATACAACACTTTTTGTAGTTTTATTTATCAAACAATCCATAAATTAACATCTCTTCCTTTATTTTTAATTCTTAATTTTGGAACGTTAGCAGTCCCTGTACCTCCTATTAAAATTGAAACTAACTGCCCAAGCCATTAGTCTCGACTTTCTATTCCCTTATGCAACTGCCCTCAGAACCTTGTTTGGGACCAGACGCACCATGACAGAGGTCAGAGTTCCAGACGGAGGCGGAAGTAGCTTGCACCTTGTGGAGGTGGATGGCTTCCGGTACCCACCATTCCCTGAGGACTGCATCCGGGCAGTTCGTGGTTTGGACATCCGGCCTGATGACGTCCTCGTGTGCGCTTATCCAAAATCAGGTAGGACCCCATTTATTTCCTTGAACCGTTTTCTTCTTTTCTATTCTTTTTTTATAATTATATTTAGTCAAGTTTTGACTAAATATTTTAACATCGAGGGGGAATCGAAACGAGGGTCGTGGTGTATGTGTGTGTGTATGTGTGTGTGTGTGTGTGTGTGTGTCCGTGCGTGCGTGCGTGTAGAGCGATTCAGACCAAACTACTGGACCGATCTTTATGAAATTTGACATGAGAGTTCCTGGGATTGATATCCCCATACGTTTTTTTCATTTTTTTGATAAATGTCTTTGATGACGTCATATCCGGCTTTTCGTGAAAGTTGAGGCGGCACTGTCACGCCCTCATTTTTCAACCAAATTGGTTGAAATTTTGGTCAAGTAATCTTCGACGAAGCCCGGACTTCGGTATTGCATTTCAGCTTGGTGGCTTAAAAATTAATTAATGACTTTGGTCATTAAAAATCGGAAAATTGTAAACAAAAATAAAAATGTATAAAACGATCCAAATTTACGTTTATCTTATTCTCCATCATTTGCTGATTCCAAAAACATATAAATATGTTATATTCGGATTAAAAACAAGCTCTGAAAATTAAATATATAAAAATTATTATCAAAATTAAATTGTCCAAATCAATTTAAAAACACTTTCACCTTATTCCTTGTCGGTTCCTGATTCCAAAAACATATAGATATATGTTTGGATTAAAAACACGCTCAGAAAGTTAAAACAAAGAGAGGTACAGAAAAGCGTGCTATCCTTCTTAGCGCAACTACTACCCCGCTCTTCTTGTCAATTTTACTGCCTTTGCCTTGAGCGGTGGACTGACGATGCTACGAGTATACGGTCTTGCTGAAAAATGGCATTGCGTTCAGTTTCATTCTGTGAGTTCGACAGCTACTTGACTAAATATTGTATTTTCGCCTTACGCGACTTGTTTGAATTCAATATTGATGAAATACTGTTTGTAAAAATTGCTAGAACATAATATAATACAAGTATCATAATACAATATCATTGTTCAAATTATTGATAATGATCCGCAATTTCTGCTAAGAATTCTTTTTTGCATGATAAACGAACCGAAGGCCGGGTAAATGCTCCATTAGACGTGTGTTTCTACTCAGTGTTGCTTGGCTGTGTGTGCACAGGAACTCACTGGGCGTGGGAGTTGGTCAGGCAACTTCTCGCTAACGACGAGTCAGCTGGCGCCAAACATGGTTGGTTTCTGTAACGTGTATTGTGGTGCGAGCTTGATCGGAATGGTTTGCCTTCCAAAACGTGTATCTATATATATCTCCTCCGTTGCCACCCCACCCCCTCCCTCTTTCTTTCTCTCTCTCTCTCTTTCTCTTTCTCTCTCTCTCCGTCTCTCTCTCTCTCTTTATAATAACTTAATTAATGTCTTCGTGATATAATGTTTTGTGTAATTCATCAGTAAGGGCCAATTTTGAAATGTGCACATGATAACTTATGACAAAATAATACTGTATTGTAGATTTGTTCATACTGTGACCATAACACAATTATTCTCCGACTCGTAGTAATTCCCACTAGCTACATAATTATATCGACTGCGGAATTCAGATGAATAAATGCGTGTCTATGACGTCATGAGCAGGACAGAAGGAACTTGACGTGAAGGAGAAGGATGACGGCATGCTGGAGATGACGTCACAAGAACAGCTGCAAGCAATGCCCTCACCCCGTGTTCTCAATACCCACGTCTACTTTGACCAACTCCCAACACAGGTCGCTTGTCTCAAAGCTCACGCTTTTGTCTGTTTTTATCTGTATTTAACCTAAAGTAGGAGAAGGACCCCTAATATGGACCTCTTTTTACATTTAGTCAAGTTTTGACTAAATGTTTTAACATAGAGGGGGAATCGAGACGAGGGTCGTGGTGTATGTGTGTGTGTGTTTGTGTGTGTATGTGTGTGTGTGTGTGTGTGTGTGTGTGTGTGTGTGTGTGTGTGTGTGTGTGTGTGTGTCTGTGCGTGTGTAGAGCGATTCAGACTAAACTACTGGACCGATCTTTATGAAATTTGACATGAGAGTTCCTGGGAATGATATCCCCGGATTTCTTTTTCGATTTTCCGATAAATGTCTTTGATGACGTCATATCCGGCTTTTTGTAAAAGTTGAGGCGGCACTGTCACACCCTCATTTTTCAATCAAATTGATTGAAATTTTGGCCAAGCAATCTTCGACAAAGGCCGGACTTTGGTATTGCATTTCAGCTTGGTGGCTTAAAAACTAATTAATGACTTTGGTCATTAAAAATCTGAAAATTGTAATAATTTTTTTTTTTTATAGAAAACGATCCAAATTTACGTTCATCGTATTCTTCATCATTTCCTGATTCCAAAAACATATAAATATGTTATGTTTGGGTTAAAAACAAGCTCTGAAAATTAAAAATATAAAAATTATGATCAAAATTAAATTTTTGAAATGAATTTAAAAACACTTTCATCTTATTCCTTGTCGGTTCCTGATTCCAAAAACATATAGATATGATATGTTTGGATTAAAAACACGCTCAGAAAGTTAAAACGAAGAGGTACAGAAAAGCGTGCTATCCTTCTCAGCGCAACTACTACCCCGCTCTTCTTATCAATTTCACTGCCTTTGCCACGAGCGGTGGACTGACGATGCTACGAGTATTCGGTCTTGCTGAAAAATTGCAGTGCGTTATTTATTTATTTATTTATTAAGGAGATTTCTTTAGCGCATAACTAAAAGCACTATGCGCTTTACAATATCACTAGGTATAAGCACACGCAAACACTGTACTCTGATTAAATAGAACTTAGCCTAACAAGACATTCTAAGAACACCAAACATTTGAGTTCATACAAAAATAGAGAATTAAATTAAATACTGGACAAACGATTAAAATAAGCTTAAGGCCTACACCGACTACAATGGACTATTTCAAATACAAATATTTAGTTAACTATAAAAGGCAGTGCATAAAACTCCATAATCCTAAGGTCGAACAAATAAAAAACATAAAAGACTATTTAACTATAATTACTTCGTAAAAGATAATAAACATGGTATACAAAGCTGTAATTTTTAACAACAAATCTAAAAAGATTTTCATGCCATATTGCACAACACATTTTGACACACACCCAACCTCACACAAGCACACTTACACACTTACACACACGCACACACACACACACACACACACACACACACACACACACACACACACACGCACACACGCGTTCAGTTTCATTCTGTGAGTTCGACAGCTTGACTAAATGTTGTATTTTCGCCTTACGCGACTTGTTGTTTCATGCCGATAACGGGCTTGTTTTTTGCGAAGAAGTTTTATTTTGAGCTGTTTTCCCTTGGTATAACCGTCAGGCCTAATTAGAGCGAATTAGCTTTGAGCAATGTAGCACCGTTAGTTTGTTTGAACAGAAGTTGGTCCATATGACCAATAGATCCGAAGAAACAAACTTCCGTGTTGCATGTGCACATACACCCGAGTACCACTGACACCGTCCCTAATCTTTCACCCAAGAAATGCACTCCAAGTACTTTGCGCATGCTGTAAAAAAAAAACCGTTTGCCATTACTGCGCTGCGCTTATTAACAGAGGCTAACAGTTTTTCCAGTGACTCTTTCGTTATTGTTAAAAGCTTAGGCCAAAAAAAAAAATTTTCTGTTTAGGGTAACATGACCAAAAAAAGTAGGGTCGGTAGGTAGGTAAATTTTTTGTTTTTTTTGTTTTTGTTGTTTTGGTGTAAATGCTATGTTGGCTGAACATTCACTTCTTATATTTGATGAATACATGTTTCAAAACTAACGTATAAATAAAACAGAGAGAAAGGGAGAGAAAGAAACGCCAAATGTCTCTTTTTAGCATTTTTACCTCTTTTTTTTTTCCTTTTTTTTTGGAAATCAAAAAAAAGTTTTTGGGTCGGCGCCAAATCGATAGGGTCGGTCGGGTTACCCTAAACAGACAATTTTTTTTGTGTGGCCTTATTGGAGTACAGTGGTACCTGCGATGTGTGTCCCCTAGCTCCGATGAAAGGACACCTCCCTTAAATGGACACCTATGTTGTCTCTTTGTCCGAACCTCCCCCCGTGTACACTACATTGGGTGTGCACGTTAAAGATCCCACGATTGACAAAAGGGTCTTTCCTGGCAAAATTGCTTAGGCACAGTTAATAATTGTCTACCTATACCCGTGTGACTTGGAATAATAGGCCGTGAAAGGTAAATATGCGCCGAAATGGCTGCAATCTACTGGCCGTATAAAATTTCATCTCACACGGCATCACTGCATCAGGCTTGTCATATCTTGGGCTTCCGGAACCGAGGCATCCCTGCACCCCCTCTCCCCAGATCCAGCTATTTTTATTTGTATGCACATTTAACCAAGAGTGAAGTAGATTTAATGTATGGCTGAATGTGCGCTTGTTGCACCTTTGATAGTCGTTTCTTTGACCCTTATGGAGCATATTAGCATTATTCGAGTGAACCAGGCTATGTGTTTTTGAAGTTGCATGTCATATCTTAGGCTTGGAAAACAGAAAGCGGCTCATTAGGGGACCCATTGATCCAGATGCTTTTACAAAGAAATAATCGCAAATGTTATCGCATTCTGCTTGATCGGGCTTTTATCGCTGATTGCCAATATAGTGTCACTTTGTCAGATGACATTTCTTATGTCTGCCTTATTCCAGGGGATTGCCAATAGTGTCGCTTTGTAATGTGATATTATAAGATGTTTGATGGGTTGTTGACAGACCAGCTTTTTTGTCGTCCGAGGGGGAGCATATCGTCTTTTGTTTCATATTTATTGACCAAGGCCGAAGGCCGCGGTCAATAAATATGAAACAAAAGTCGATATGCCCCCCGAGGACCGACAAAAAAAGCTGGTCTGACAACAAACCACCAAACATCGTTTTTGTCATCATTTTGGTTGTGAGAAAATAAGATAACAATCAACACAGGGAGCCATGCTTTGAAACACGGGTTCCGTGCTGATAACCACACGAGTTCCGTGCGGATAACCACTGGCAATCAAAGCTGGCGTGTGAAAGCAACTTTCTGTATTTTTGAGTTCATAAAATGTTGGGATGAATATGTCAGGTTTGAGGATGCACAGTTCTGTTTGTTCATCTCGGTATTCCACTCCCTCGGCTTTCAGTTGTGAGTATTAAGCTTAGTAATCGAATGTGGAAGCTACGTTGAGTCAAAGGTCACAGACGATTTGCGTCGTGCAGCGAAGGAAAGAATTGCGATCTTGTTTCCGACTCAGTACCTCTTTGTTTTTCATTTGACCTGTCAATCTGCTTGCTCGGCTTTGTGAGATGTTTGCATATCTTGTTGCTATTTTCTTTGCTTTTATCATTATTTCTTATTTGTGCTTCGTGTGTCGATACAACGTCTTGTGCACGGGTCAAAATGTGTGTGTCAGGTGTCAATTGGTTTGACTTGAAGTTGACGTTCGTGTTTCTCACACAAAGATACACGCACTCCATGACTTTGTAAGAAGACATAACATATCGGTAGGTTTCATTTGTTTGTGACGAATTTATTGAAGTAGTTTTGTTTTTTTGTTTACTTTTGCCAGTTTGCCAGTTGGTTTTTGGAACTTTGCAAAGCAGTATCTTGTCGTCTGTTTAGGTCTGGGGAAACGCCAATGAAAAGAGCCGAAGAATCCTCGAGCGTTTCTATTGGGTTTGCTTTTGATTATCCATGTAATAGGGCTTCCTGCAACTATGGTAACCGGGGATTTATTCCCCGGGGAACATGAGATTTATTTCCCAGGTGCTTGTGAATGAAAACTCGTGAAAATGATGACAAATATCTTATATCTGCCTCGTACCAGGGGATTGCCAATAATGTCGCTTTGTTATATGATATATCTTATATCTGCCTCGTACCAGGGAATTGCCAATAATGTCGCTTTGTAATGTGATATATCTTATATCTGCCTCGTACCAGGGAATTGCCAATAATGTCGCTTTGTTATGTGATATATCTTATATCTGCCTCGTACAAGGGAATTGCCAATAGTGTCGCTTTGTAATGTGATATACATGTATATCTTATATCTGCCTCGTACCAGGGGATTGCCAATAATGTCGCTTTGTTATGTGATATATCTTATATCTGCCTCGTACCAAGGAATTGCCAATAATGTCGCTTTGTAATGTGATATATCTTATATCTGCCTCGTACCAGGGAATTGTCAATAATGTCGCTTTGTAATGTCATATATCTTGTATCTGCCTTGTTCCAGGGGAGGTCGGGGACTGGAAGAATGTGTTCACGGTGGCGCAGGCGGAAGAGTTCGCTAAGGTGTACAAAGCCAAGGTCAAAGAGCTACTGGTCATCAGGTCAGCCGCCACAGTGGACGGCACGCCCTCACACATACCTCTGGCCGCGAGGTATAACACGCAGCTCTAGTCTCCATGGTAACACGGCCAGCAAGCTGCTCATTGAACAACACGACCACAAGAACCTCTGCCGGAAGACATCTTTAATGATATACGATACCGATACGTGCACAGCCTGGTGGTCACCTTTCGATCGATTTTCTATTGTATATGTTGAAGTCACCGAGACAACCTTCGTTCTTGAAATTCTCCGTCACTTCCTCGGTAGACTTGCAGAAGAAGTGACAGAATGTTTTCATATTCTTCATGTTATGACGTTTTTCGAACATTTTCGACTTTTGGCGTCAGAGATTTCACTTCGAAAGAGAAGATCAAACGAGACGTCGTGTTTTTTTTAAAATGTATCGGTATTATATGTCTTTAATAGTTTGTTTGTTTGTTTGCTTAACGCCCAGCCGACCACGAAGGGCCATATCAGGGCGGTGCTGCTTTGACATATAACGTGCGCCACACACAAGACAGAAGTCGCAGCACAGGCTTCATGTCTCACCCAGTCACATTATTCGGACACCGGACCAACCAGTCCTAGCACTAACTCCATAATGCCAGACGCCAGGCGGAGCAGCCACTAGATTGGCAATTTTAAAGTCTAAGGTATGACTCGGCCGGGGTTCGAACCCACGACCTCCCGAGCACGGGGCGGACGCCTTACCACTAGGCCAACCTTACCACTAGGCCGACCGTGCCGGTGTCTTTAATAGTCCTACCCACTATCACAAGTCTTCCATGTGCAGTATGTACGTAGTATAGGGACAGTCACACACCGCACTTTTGTAGAACAGGCAGACCAACCTGTGTGCAGGTCTTTCCCAAGGGCAGGCAGTCTATAGCCACTATAGAGAACTCCGTACACAAGGGCAGGCAGTCTATAGCCACTATAGATAAATCTATACACAAGGGCAGGCAGTCTATGGCCACTATAGATAACTCTATACACAAGGGCAGGCAGTCTATAGCCACTATAGAGAACTCTATACACAAGGGCAGTTTGTTTGTTTGCTTAACGCCCAGCCGACCACGAAGGGCCATATCAGGGCGGTGCTGCTTTGACATATAACGTGCGCCACACACAAGACAGAAGTCGCAGCACAGGCTTCATGTCTCACCCAGTCACATTATTCTGACACCGGACCAACCAGTCCTAGCACTAACCCCATAATGCCAGAAGCCAGGCGGAGCAGCCACTAGATTGCCAATTTTAAAGTCTTAGGTATGACCCGGCCGGGGTTCGAACCCACGACCTCCCGATCACGGGGCGGACGCCTTACCACTTGGCCAACCGTGCCGGTTGGGCAGGCAGTCTTTAGCCACTATAGATAACTCTATACACAAGGGCAGGCAGTCTGTAGCCACTATAGAGAACTCTATACACAAGGGCAGGCCGTCTAAAGCCACTATAGAGAACTCCGAACACAAGGGCAGGCAGTCTATAGCCACTATAGATAACTCTATACACAAGGGGCAGGCAGTCTATAGCCACCATAGATAACTCTTTACACAAGGGCAGGCAATCTATAGCCACTATAGAGAACTCCGTACACAAGGGCAGGCAGTCTATAGCCACTATAGATAACTCTATACACAAAGGCAGGCAGTCTATAGCCACTATAGAGAACTCCGTACACAAGGGCCAGGCAGTCTATAGCCACTATAGAGAACTCTATACACACGGGCAGGCAGTTCATAGCCACTATAAAGAACTCCTTACACAAGGGCAGGCAGTCTATAGCCACTATAGAGAACTCTATACACAAGGGCAGGCAGTCTATGGCCACTATAGAGAACTCCGTACACAAGGGCAGGCAGTCTATGGCCACCATAGAAAACTTATACACAAGGGCAGGCAGTCTATGGCTACCATAGAGAACTCTATACACAAGGGCAGGCAGTCTATAGCCACTATAGAGTACTCAGTACACAAGGGCAGGCAGTCTATAGCTACTATTGAGAACTCCGTACACAAGGGCAGGCAGTCTATGGCCACTATAAAGAACTCTATACACAAGGGCAGGCAGTCTATAGCCACTATAGATAACTCGGTACCCAAGGGCAGGCAGTCTATGGCCACTATAAAGAACTCTATACACAAGGGCAGGCAGTCTATAGCCACTATAGATAACTCGGTACACAAGGGCAGGCAGTCTATGGCCACTATAGAGAACTCTATACACAAGGGCAGGCAGTCTATGGCCACTATAGATAACTCTATACACAAGCGCAGGCAGTCTATGGCCACTATAGTGAACTCTATACACAAGGGCAGGCAGTCTATAGCCACTATAGATAACTCTATACACAAGGGCAGGCAGTCTATGGCCACTATAGATAACTCTATACACAAGCGCAGGCAGTCTATGGCCACTATAGTGAACTCTATACACAAGGGCAGGCAGTCTATAGCCACTATAGAGAACTCCGTACACAAGGGCAGGCAGTCTATGGCCACTATAGATAACTCCGTACACAAGGGCAGGCAGTCTATCGCCACTATAGAGAACTCCGTACACAAGGGCAGGCAGTCTATAGCCACTATAGAGAACTCTATACACAAGGGCAGGCAGTCTATGGCCACTATAGAGAACTCTATACACAAGGGCAGGCAGTCTATTTAGCCACTATAGATAAACTCTAAACACAAGGGCAGGCAGTCTATGGCTACTATAGAGAACTCCGTACACAAGGGCAGGCAGTCTATAGCCACTATAGAGAACTCCGTACACAAGGGCAGGCAGTCTATGGCCACTATAGTGAACTCTATACACAAGGGCAGTCAGTCTATAGCCACTATAGAGAACTCTATACACAAGGGCAGGCAGTCTATAGCCACTATAGAGAACTCTATACACAAGGGCAGGCAGTCTATGGCCACTATAGAGAACTCAGTACACAAGGGCAGGCAGTCTATGGCCACTATAGAGAACTCCGTACACAAGGGCAGGCAGTCTATGGCCACTATAGAGAACTCAGTACACAAGGGCAGGCAGTCTATGGCCACTATAGAGAACTCAGTACACAAGGGCAGGCAGTCTATGGCCACTATAGAGAACTCAGTACACAAGGGCAGGCAGTCTATGGCCACTATAGAGAACTCTATACACAAGGGCAGGCAGTCTATGGCCACTATAGAGAGTTCTATACACAAGGGCAGGCAGTCTATGGCCACTATAGAGAACTCTATACACAAGGGCAGGCAGTCTATAGCCACTATAGAGAACTCTAAACACAAGTGCAGGCAGTCTATTTAGCCACTATAGATAAACTCTAAACACAAGGGCAGGCAGTCTATGGCTACTATAGAGAACTCCGTACACAAGGGCAGGCAGTCTATAGCCACTATAGAGAACTCCGTACACAAGGGCAGGCAGTCTATGGCCACTATAGAGAACTCTATACACAAGGGCAGTCAGTCTATAGCCACTATAGAGAACTCTATACACAAGGGCAGGCAGTCTATAGCCACTATAGAGAACTCTATACACAAGGGCAGGCAGTCTATGGCCACTATAGAGAACTCAGTACACAAGGGCAGCCAGTCTATGGCCACTATAGAGAACTCTATACACAAGGGCAGTCAGTCTATAGCCACTATAGAGAACTCAGTACACAAGGGCAGGCAGTCTATGGCCACTATAGTGAACTCTATACACAAGGGCAGTCAGTCTATAGCCACTATAGAGAACTC
>NC_090261.1:2480022-2562522 GCF_037325665.1 Littorina saxatilis
CGGAACGCGGATCGTATCAACTGATGCATCAAATTGATGCATCCAAAACCAAGATTTGATGCATCATTTTCACAATTTGATGCATCATTTTCAGAAAAGGATGCATCATTTTCAAAAAGGATGCATCATTTTCAAAAACTGATGCATCCGATACGAAAATGATGCATCCTTTTAGAAAATGATGCATCACTGATTTTGATGCATCATTTTGATGCATCACTTTCGGTTTTGTATGCATGCGAAAGATCATTCATTTCCGGTCTTTCCGTAAAAAATGCCTGAGCACGGAAAAACTTGAAATGACATTTTGACGAATATAAACAGATTGGTTATATAAAACAAAAATAAACGTACAACATACCATTAAATAGGGAACAAGTCAAAGTCACGGCAATATGCATTTTAAGGCATTTTTTGTTTTGTTTGTGGTTTGTTTTCTGTGCACACGAAGTTTTGACGCCCTTGACCTTCGACTCAAACTTTCGTTTTCCGACGTTCGTTTCGCTTCGTATTCCGCTTCAAATTTTGCTTTTTGCTCGGCACTTTCCGGGAAAACCCGAAAATTCTGATGCATCCAAACGATGCATCAAATTGTGAAAATGATGCATCAAATTCTTGGTTTTGGATGCATCAATTTGATGCATCAGTTGATACGATCCGCGTTCCGTAATATTAGGGTTCCTGCTGGATCAGTAACCTGGGCTGTACCGCTGAAGACAATGACACACACAGGCACACGAATCAACTAGGAGGCAGGTACTTGCAGGCCTATTTCTTTTGACCAGGCAAAACTGATCCCAGTTTTCTTCTTTCGTTCTTTCTCCAAACCCTCCCAAACTTGTCGTCTTCCATAGGGGCAGACATAGAAACCATCATTATTTCAAATTGTGCAGGATTTTGAAGTGGGTCCCTCAATCCTTTCACTGTGGATAATCAAGATACTAAAGACAGGTTGAGTACGCGAACTGTTCTTAATTCTGATGTTTGAAAGCTTATACGAAGGTAAGAATCATTGTGTAGGCCTATCCAGTGCATTACAAGCGGTTGTTGTACCGATATCCTTGCATAACATCATTCGCAATTGACCTTACATCTTTAAGTTCTTCGAACAAATAACACGGGGAGACCACAAAGTAAATTGGTCCTTGACAGGTTTTAATTTACGAGCCTTCGTATTTCAACAGTAACCTAGAACCTATCATGGTAATGCACAGTGGCAGTGCTACGCATATCTACTGAAACTGACATAAAAACTGCACTGACATGACTGTGTGAAAGCTGAACAAGTGCAAGTGATGAGTGAAAGTGCGACGAAATAAAAACAAAATGACTCGACTGGTCGTCAAATCATTCAGTTACACGTGCGACACACACACACAGACACACACACACACCCACACACACAGTGGGGTGGTGGAAACAGCCGAGAGAGAGAGAGGGAGAGAGACAGACAGACAGACAGACAGACGGAGAGAGAGAGAGACATGACAGACAAACAGACAGATAGTCATGCATACAGACAGACAAACAGACAGACTGATAGTAACATCAACAGAGATACATTAATTAGGTAGCCGAGAGTCCATGCAGCAGCCTTGAAACAAAAATCAATTTCTCTCACGAGTCGATGTCGGAAAGAATGTCAGTAAAATCGTCAATAAACTTAGACCGCACAGTGGTCAAAATAAGAATTGTATCGTTCAATGGTTCTTAGTACCTGTGGACACGCACCACTGGAGTAAATACTAAGTGTATAGGCTGTCAGTCGTGTTTAGTGCGCGTAGTGTGCTATGTGTGAGTGTGTGTGAGTGAGTGACCTTTGTTGAATCGTCGCTGGCTACACCGAGTCACAGCGGTTTTTGCGTGGCCCACACTTGCTGTTGTGACCTCTAGGTCTCCACTCTCTCTGTGTCAGTGTCAACCAGTCAACGCCTCTTGTTCTCATCATCATCCTGCTTTCGGAATCTCACCGCTCTTGTGTCCACTGGCAAATTGTGTGCTAGCTGTGAGGAATACCTGAGTCTTGCGACAGTCGTGGTGCTAGCTGTGAGGAATACCTGAGTCTTGCGACAGTCGTGGTGCTAGCGGAAAAGGAGTGACATTGATTTTGGGATTGTGATTTGGATCTTGCTTGTTGTTACTACCCAGCCTTGAAGCAGCCGGTTGGCATATCGTTTTTACTGAGGTAAGTAAATTAATGTTCTTATTCATTGTTGACGTTAGTGTGATGACACTCGTCTGCAGGACTTGTCTGGATGGAAATCGTATTAGATGCCGCCCGGGTTTGGATCAGAGAGAGAGAGAGAGAGAGAGAGACTGAGAGAGAGAGAGAGAGAGAGAGAGAGAGAGAGAGAGAGAGAGTGTGTGTGTGTGTGTGTGTGAGTGTGCGCCGGCGTGCGTCAGTCTGCGTGTGTATGTGTGTGTGCGTGTATGTGTGTTTGTGCGTACGTCTGTGCGTGTATATATATATATATGTGTGTGTGTGTGTGTGTGTGTGTGCACGCGCGTGCGTATGCGAGTGTGCGCGCATGCGTGTGTGTGTGTGTTCAAGAACATTCCCAAAAAATGTAGGAACGTAAACAATAGTATGGAAAGCATACATCTCAATTTTCAAGAGTACAAAAAATAGTAGTGATGGCTTCAAGTGCTCGTTTTCTCATCAGTATACGTGGGGTGCGGCTTAGCTAAAAGTAAAAACGGAGCGTTTTATTATCCTTTACCTATAATATGTGGCCATACCACCTCAGTCGTGTCGCAATATCACTTCTCAGTTCCGTTTGTTCTTATCTGAGTCAAGCTACGAGCGATGGGTTCAACAAATGAATAGCAAACTCAAGGTATGCAGCGAAATTGCAAAGTCATTGTTGCCATTGTATCCACCGAGGGACTTATATTGTTGATCGTTGATGACATATTACTTAGTTTAAACAAGATTATATTGTTGATCGTTGATGACATATTACTTAGTTTAAACAAGATTATATTGTTGATCGTTGACGACATATTACTTAGTTTAAACAAGATTATATTGTTGATCGTTGACGACATATTACTTAGTTTAAACAAGATTATATTGTTGATCGTTGACGACATATTACTTAGTTTAAACAAGATTATATTGTTGATCGTTGATGACATATTACTTCGATATATAACCTTCGTGGTTGAAAACGACGTTAAACACCAAATAAAGTAAAGTAAATGACATATTACTTAGTTTAAACAAGATTATATTGTTGATCGTTGACGACATATTACTTAGTTTAAAAAAGATTATACTGTTGATCGTTGATGACATATTACTTAGTTTAAACAAGATTATATTGTTGATCGTTGACGACATATTACTTAGTTTAAAAAAGATTATATTGTTGATCGTTGATGACATATTACTTAGTTTAAACAAGATTGTATCCAATTTCAACAGGATTACAACAATAAAGGAAAAACAAACGGGACACGAACTGAATGGAACGCTTATATTGCATGATTATATTACTTGAGCATGGTGTTAGCTGTTCTTTAGCGTTGAAGAACACACACATCATTCAAACATGAATGACTCGCAGAACAACATTCTTATCATGAAAAAAAGGACAGCACAACCTCATTGTGACCCCGTGTGATACACATACATGTATGTATAATGCACTACACGCTGGCAAGCGTACTTCCAAGCATGCTTGGTAACCACACGGCTTCGTTATCATACAGATGTGTCTGTTGTACTGGAATATATAAAGTTCTGTGTGGATAGACTCTTGTATCATTGAAATGTTCTCTCGTGTACACTCTGTCGTGCCGCAACGAATTAAGAACTAGGCAAGACATAAATTTATGTGTCCTGACTTATAAAGGCAATAGATCACAGTGCAAAGAAAATTGGTGTCACTTTCGCTGTTAAGTGCCATTTTTTGTGAACTGCTTCTTGTGTTTTTCTAATTATCTTGTTGGAAAACGTGTATGCTATGCTATAAGAGGGCTAGAGTGCAAATACAAGATTTTCCAGCAACGACTTTATCTGGTAAGGAAAAAGAGAAGTGAATTCAAAGCCAAACAGACTAAGCTAAGCTTGAACCCGTGTCTTTCCTGTTGATAGATCGAATCCACAGCTGTGCTTAGTCACGCTTGCAAAGCCACATGAGAATGAAAAGAAAGTAAGCAATATTAAAGAGCAGGGGTGACCTTGTGAGTAGGCTCATTCAGTAGGCCTATGGGATCAGCTATGTATTGGAGGGTACTAGACACTTCAAATCCCGAATCGAGTGTCGACGTTGCTATCCACTGAGTCAGTGTAGATCCATTACCTTCTTTCATCTCTTGATGCCTCACGAAGTCTTTGCCACGCGTTTTCAGTCACCAACGTGGTTCTGGATTCAGTCTCGCCTCCGCCGGCTCGATTGACATATTTTTCGCGAATTCAGGGTTGAAAAGGGTGACGTGAGAAAAGTGGACATCGGCTGTCGCCATGATTCAGTGGTTTCCTTTTCTTTGTCGCCTTACGGTTATATTCAGTTGATACAAAATGAGCATTCTGATTCTCATGGCACAATTGCCATGGATACACCAGAAGTAGGCCTACTCATTCGACAACGACTAAGTATGAAAACATACGTCATCAGATATTGCAATTGCAGACAACATTGTTGACTTTCTCAATTCTGTGAACCATTCTTCATCTTTACTTATTGTGAAGTAGCACTGGTACTACTGACTAACCCAGCAATGTGTTGTGAAATGTGTTTGCACGCCGTTCAAATGTCACGAGCGTTCGACGGCATGTGCACATCTCGCTTTGTCATGTCCACATTGTCCTGCTAACATCTCGCATTGTCATGTCCACATTGTCCTGCTAACATCTCGCATTGTCATGTCCACATTGTCCTGCTAACATCTCGCATTGTCATGTCCACATTGTCCTGCTAACATCTCGCATTGTCATGTCCACATTGTCCTGCTAACATCTCGCATTGTCATGTCCACATTGTCCTGCTAACATCTCGCATTGTCATGTCCACATTGTCCTGCTAAGAAGTCGCAGTTCAATTTAGGGACAAAACACACGAGTCAGTTTCCCATTGTTACTGTAAGAAAATCGATTTTTTTCTGTCTGTCTCTGTCTCTCTCTTTCTCCCTCTCTCTCTCTCTCTCTCTCTCTCTCTTTTCTTTCTATGTCTCTATCTGTCTCTCTGTGCCCGTGTGTGTGTGTGTGATTACAGATCTGTGCAGCAAAGTTCAGAAGCCCCACCACTGCAATCGAAACAGAAACGTGCTGATTGATCCAGTCCATATATAGCTTACAGTCCTACAGCAGTTGCTGTGCTGGGCAGGATCGGGATTACCTGGCTTTCTGCAGTCACCTTGAGGCAGGGAACAAATCCCCGTCTGCTCGCTCACCCGTGTCGGTGCGGCATGAGACTTTATCGCATTGTCCACATTCTGATTCCACATCGTTCTTGTCTCAACTTTTCTTCATCGGCGCATGAACTCCCAGTGACCCATCTCTAGACGTATTCAGTGTAATGCATGCTTTAACTTTAACTTTAACACACACACACGCACGCACGCACGCACGCACCACGCACGCACACACACACACGCGCATACACACACACACACACACACACACACACACACACACACACACACACACACTTTAACACTATTGCGGCCTGTAGTAAAAATACGTATAATACACTCCAAAGGACACGTGAAGAAAATAGTGCCAGCACTACCACTGTCCATAAGATCAACGTCCATAGTTTGATTGTGGCTGTGTGAACAAAAAGCCGTTGAGAAGGGGGCGTGGCAGATTGCTGTACATTGCCCTTTAACCGCCATTACTTGAGACATTCCACCCGTCATCCAGACCACATAGAGGGATGTCACCTTTTGGGACGGTGGGGGTGAGGGGGAGGGAGGGGGGGGGTGGTGTGTGGATGTCGATGTTGGTAGTATGCGGGTAGAGGCTGGATGAGGTGGACTGTAGAATGACACCTGTACAGGTATATATATTCGTATGTAGGTCATTTACACTCTGTATAAAATACTATTGTTTACTTATCGTCGGGAGGTGAGTGCGTCCATTGTTCATTGCACGTCTATATGTGACATGAATGAGGACAACGGTAAACATGTTTTTCAAATCGTCGTGAGCACATCAAAGGGCATGTGACAAAGAGAGCGGGGGTGGGGGTGGGGGTGGGGGGGGGGGGGGGGGGGGCGTGTGAGGGTATGGACACGTCACATTGGTGCTGTGCAGCTGATTTCTGCCTACAAATATTTGTAAGTTTCATATAGATCTACTCAGAGCGAGAAAAAAAAGAGAGAGAGAGAGAGAGAGAGAGAGAGAGATCGAGAGAGAGAGAGAGAGAGAGAGAGAGAGAGAGAGAGAGAGAGAGAGAGAGCATGTGCGGAGAGTTTGTTGGAAAGAGAAAGAGAGAGGGGGGATGGGATGGAGAGCGAGAGAGAAGAACGAACCGACAAACCAAAATTCATCAAAACAAATACCTAAGGACCCTTTTCGTTGACACAATGTATTGGCTTAGTCCAGCGTCGTTCAAGGTATATATTGTTATTCGCAAAATCCACCAAAGGCTTCTCTCCAGTTCCGCCCACAACGTTTAGTATAACCCAAATCGCTATTCTCAAGAAATATGACCTTCGTTATCAGAGGTGGACACAGCTCAATATCACTCCTACACAGGCGTGTGAAGCAGAATTTCTGCTAGGGTTTTTAGGGGTCCTGTGTTTCACAGAGTAAATTTGTTAGTGTTGACATGTCTTCTTTCAAGCCAGCGTCTGAAGCATCCTCTGTCATGCCAATACTGACATTCTTCTACAAATAAGAATCAGAGAGTAAACATGTCGCTGTTATTGATTGGAACTGACGACATTGCTTTGCTGCTCTTTACATTGTGTCAAGTTTTGACTAAATGTTTTAACATAGAGGGGGAATCGAGACGAGGGTCGTGGTGTATGTGTGTGTGTGTGTGTGTGTGTGTGTGTGTGTGTGTGTGTGTGTGTGTGTGTGTGTGTGTGTGTGTGTCTGTCTGTCTGTCTGTCTGTCTGTCTGTCTGTCTGTCTGTGCGTGTGTGTGTGTAGAGCGATTCAGACTAAACTACTGGACCGATCTTTATGAAATGTGACATGAGAGTTCCTGGGAATAATATCCCCGGAGGGTTTTTTCTTTTTTTCGATAAATGTCTCATGACGTCATATCCGGCTTTTTGTAAATGAGGCGGCACTGTCACACCCTCATTTTTCAATCAAATTGATTGAAATTTTGGCCAAGCAATCTTCGACGAAGGCCGGACTTCGGTATTGCATTTCAGCTTGGTGGCTTAAAAATTAATTAATGAATTTGGTCATTAAAAATCTGAAAATTGTAAAAAAAAAATTTTTTTTATAAAACGATCCAAATTTACGTTCATCTTATTCTCCATCATTTGCTGATTCCAAAAACATATAAATATGTTATATTTGGATTAAAAACAAGCTCTGAAAATTAAAAATATAAAAATTATGATCAAAATTAAATTTTCGAAATCAATTTAAAAACACTTTCATCTTATTCTTTGTCGGTTCCTGATTCCAAAAACATATAGATATGATATGTTTGGATTAAAAACGCGCTCAGAAAGTTAAAACGAAGAGAGGTACAAAAAAGCGTGCTATCCTTCTCAGCGCAACTACTACCCCGCTCTTCTTGTCAATTTCACTGCCTTTGCCACAAGCGGTGGACTGACGATGCTACGAGTATACGGTCTTGCTGAAAAATTGCAGTGCGTTCAGTTTCATTCTGTGAGTTCGACAGCTTGACTAAATGTATTTTCGCCTTACGCGACTTGTTTGTACTTGCTGTTAAAAGCTCTAGACGGCATTGAAAGAGATATCTGAAATGTCTTTGGTTGTACTGACCTACGTGTGTGGGTGTTCGTGATCGTTGCGAAAGGCTCATGACAGGGCGATAGTGCTAAGAACAATTTAGGTGGTGTTTGTGATTGTGTGAAGACAGTGTCGGTTTGTGTTTCTGCATTCTATACTGTCTGATGAAATGCATTGATACATGTCACATGTGCATGCATGTTTTGCTTGACGCTTGACCTAAAATTAGGATTAAGGTGTGTGTGTGTGTGTGTGTGTGTGTGTGTGTGTGTGTGTGTGTGTGTGTGTGTGTGTGTGTGTGTGTGTGTGTGTGTGCGTGTGTGTTTGTGTGCTTGCGTGTGTGTGTGTGTGTGTTTGTGTGTGAGTGTGTGTTTGTGTGCTTGCTTGCGTGCGTGCGTGTGTAAGTGTGTGTGTGTGTGTGTGTGTGTGTGTGTGTGTGTGCGTGCGTGCCGCGTGGTGGGTGTGCAGTGTGCGTGAGTGTGTGTTTGTAATAGTAGTCGGAGAGATATAAAACAACAACACGAAAACAACGTAAGAAAATTAATTCGTTCCCGTGAGCAAAGCCGACAAAACTTTTAACGTTGGCCTTATCTGGTCTCGAGAGACATTGACTGATGGAGTTAGCGGGGATACGCGGAAGAAAAAATGACATAAGCACGGCGCGCTGGCAAGGAAATCGAACCGTGTGGTTTAGATCACTTGCGTAAGCAGGGCAAGACCTTACAATATTGATGTAATGAATGAAGCCGCATGATTCGTCTTGTTAACTGGCCAGTGCGCATGTTGAGGATAATTTCAAAAGGCTAATCATGTTTTGTTTTAGTGTATGTCACAATGAGTCTTTGTAATTGGTCTTTCATGGCAGGTTTTGCAATTGTCAGACATTCCCCTGAATTTTTGTTGTGACGAATGTCCAAGTAAGGGATCGCAGTTTCGTTGTTTATATTTGTTGTTTTCTTCAAGAGAACATAATGAGAACATAATTATATTCGCCACATAGTCTTCTTTGGCCCTATATATCTCACTCTTTATTTCTCCCTCTCTGTCTCCCTGTCTATGTCTCTGTCTTTCTCTCTCTGTATCTCTCTTTTTATATTTAGTCAAGTTTTGACTAAATATTTTAACATCGAGGGGAATCGAAACGAGGGTCGTGGTGTATGTGCGTGTGTGTGTCTGTGTGTCTGTGTGTCTGTGTGTGTGTGTGTGTGTAGAGCGATTCAGACTAAACTACTGGACCGATCTTTATGAAATTTGACATGAGAGTTCCTGGGTATGAAATCCCCATACGTTTTTTTCATTTTTTTGATAAATGTCTTTGATGACGTCATATCCGGCTTTTCGTGAAAGTTGAGGCGGCACTGTCACGCCCTCATTTTTCAACCAAATTGGTTCAAATTTTGGTCAAGTATTCTTCGACGAAGCCCGGGGTTCGGTATTGCATTTCAGCTTGGTGGCTTAAAAATTAATTAATGACTTTGGTCATTAAAAATCGAAAAATTGTAAAAAAAAATAAAAATTTATAAAACGATCCAAATTTACGTTTATCTTATTTTCCATCATTTGCTGATTCCAAAAACATATAAATATGTTATATTCGGATTAAAAACAAGCTCTGAAAATTAAATATATAAAAATTATTATCAAAATTAAATGTTCCAAATCAATTTAAAAACACTTTCATCTTATTCCTTGTCGATTCCTGATTCCAAAAACATATAGATATGATATGTTTGGATTAAAAACACGCTCAGAAAGTTAAAACAAAGAGAGGTACAGAAAAGCGTGCTATCCTTCTTAGCGCAACTACTACCCCGCTCTTCTTGTCAATTTCACTGCCTTTCCCATGAGCGGTGGACTGACGATGCTACGAGTATACGGTCTTGCTGCGTTGCGTTGCGTTCAGTTTCATTCTGTGAGTTCGACAGCTACTTGACTAAATATTGTATTTTCGCTTTACGCGACTTGTTACATTTAGTCAAGGTTTGACTAAATGTTTTAACATAGAGGGGGAATCGAGACGAAGGTCGTGGTGTGTGTGTGTGTGTGTGTGTGTGTGTGTGTGTGTGTGTGTGTGTGTGTGTGTGTGTGTGTGTGTGTGTGTGTGTGTCTGTCTGTCTGTCTGTATATGCGTGTGTGTGTGTGTAGAGCGATTCAGACCAAACTACTGAACCGATCTTTATGAAATTTGACATGAGAGTTCCTGGGAATGATATCCCCGCAGGGTTTTTTCTTTTTTTCGATAAATACTTTTGATGACGTCATATCCGGCTTTTTGTAAAAGTTGAGGCGGCACTGTCACACCCTCATTTTTCTATCAAATTGATTGAAATTTTTGTAAATCAATCTTCCACGAAGGCCGGACTTCGGTATTGCATTTCAGCTTGGTGGCTTAAAAATTAATTAATGACTTTGGTCATTAAAAATCTGAAAATTGTAATACATTATTTTATTTATATAAAACGATCCAAATTTACGTTCATCTTATTTTACATCATTTCCTGATTCCAAAAACATATAAATATGTTATATTTGGATTAAAAACAAGCTCTGAAAATTAAAAATATAAAAATTATGATCAAAATTAAATTTCCAAAATCGATTTAAAAACAATTTCATCTTATTCCCTGTCGGTTCCTGATTCCATAAACATATAGATATGATATGTTTGGATTAAAAACACGCTCAGAAAGTTAAAACGAAGAGAGGTACAGAAAAGCGTGTTATGCAGTACAGCGAAACCAGTACAGCGCTGAACAGGCTCGTCAGTTTCACTCCGTTATGCACAAGCGGCGGACTACGGTCATTGTGAAAAAATGCAGTGCGTTCAGTTTCATTCTGTGAGTTCCACATCTTGACTAAATGTAGTAATTTCGCCTTACGCGACTTGTTGGTCTGTCTGTGACTCTCTCTCTCTCTCTCTCTCTCTCTCTCTCTCTCTCTCTCTCTCTCTCTCTCTCTCTCTCCTCTCTCTCTCTCTCGCTCTCTCTCGCTCTCTTTCTCACTCTCTTACTCACTCTCTCTCTTTCTCTCCCTCTCTCTCTCTCTTTCGCGCTCTCTCTCTCTCTTTCCCTCCCCCCTCTCTCTCTCTCTTTCGCTCTCTCTCTCTCACCCCTCTCTCTCTCTTTTTTGCTCTCTTTCTCTCTCCCTCTCTCTCTCTCCCCCCCCCTCTCTCTCTCCCACCCCTCTCTCTCTCTCTCCCTCTCTCTCTCTTTCGCTCTCTCTCACCCTCTCTCTCTCTCTCTCCCTCTCTCTTTCGCTCTCTCTCTTTCGCTCTCTCTCCCATCCCCTCTCTCTCTCTCTCTTTCGCTCTCTCTCTCTCCCTCTCTCTCTTTCGCTCTCTCTCTCTCACCCCCCCTCTCTCTCTCTCTCTCTCTCTCTTTCGCTCTCTCTCTCATCCCCTCTCTCTCTCTCTCTTTCGCTTTCTCTCTCATCCCCCCTCTCTCTCTCTTTCGCTTTCTCTCTCTCTCACCCTCTCTCTCTCTCTCTTCCTCTCCCCCCTCTCTCTTTCGCGCTCTCTCTCTCTCCTCCCCCTCTCTCTCTTTCTCTTTCGCTCTCTCACCCCCTCTCTCTCTCTTTCGCTCTCTCTCTCTTTTTCTCTCTCTCTTTCTCTCCCCCCCTCTCTCTCTCTCTTTCGCTCTCTCTCTTTCACCCTCTCTCTCTCTCTTTCTCTCTCTCTCTCTTTTGCTCTCTCTCTCACCCCCCTCTCTCTCTCTCTCCCTCTCTCTCTATTTCGCTCTCTCTCACCCCCCCTCTCTCTCTTTCTCTTTCGCTCTCTCTCTCTCTCACCCCCTCTTTCTCTCTTTCCCTCTCTCTCTCTTTCTCTCTCTCTCTTTTGCTCTCTCTCTCGAACCCCCCCTCTCTCTCTCTCTCTCTCTCTCTCTCTCTCTCTCTCTCTCTCTCTCTCTCTCTCTCTCTCTCTCTCTCTCTCTCTCTCTTATGGAGAGCAATAAACGAAGTTACTGTTAAACAAAAACCAGACAACAATCAACCACAGTTAGTAATTCTCCAAGCGCTTTTAATGATTATGTTTTAGCTCTTCCTGGTAAACTCTTGGAGTCGACCTATAGTGGAAATAACAGAAGCGAATACGAATGCCCACCAATTCTTAATTCATTTTGCCAGTCACATTTAAAAGAAATTAATCCTTTTAAAATCCCGCACATTGCAGTCTACGAAGTCGGGCGGTTGATAAATGATTTGAGCAAAAAAAAGTCCATAAGATCCGATAACTTACCTGCTTTCTTAATCAAGTTAGCGTTACCCTTTCTTGTTGAGCCCATAACATATGCATATAATTTATGTATTGACCAAAATATATTTCCGAAAATATTTAAAACCGCAAAAGTAATTCCACTTTCCAAAACAAAAGACTTAACCGACATAAACAACTTTAGGCCAATTTCCTTATTATCTATTCTATCTAAACCATTAGAAAAACACGTACTCAAGTGCTTGCTTCATCACATGAAAAGCCGTGGTCTGTTCACTTCATCTCAATCAGGATTTCGCCCCAAGCTTTCGTGTCAAACAGCTCTCGTTAAACTATGCGATACATGCCTCTCTGCCATTAACCGTTTGGAAGCAGTCGGAGCCGTCTTCCTTGATTTCAAGAAAGCGTTTGACATTGTTAATCACACAATTCTTTTGAAGAAATTATTTTGTTATTTAGGCGATTCATCCTGTTTATCATTCTTTCGTTCTTATCTAGCCGATAGAACGCAGTTTGTCTCCCTGAATGGTAACCGTTCTGCAACAGGAAGAGTAAAGCACGGCGTCCCACAAAGATCAGTTTTAGGCCCACTTTTATTTTGCATTTATATTAACGATTTACCCCTCCATATATCGGACAAGAAGGTTGTCAATGATCTATTCGCAGACGACTCATCTCTTTACACGTCCGGTAAAAGTTTACAGACAATTGAAACCTCCCTTCAAACGAGCTTGAACGACAGAATTGTTTGGTGTAAACAAAACTCAATGATTGTACACCCTGGCAAAACAAAATGCATGATGATTACTACACGACATGACTGTTTGGTGTAAACAAAACTCAATGATTGTACACCCTGGCAAAACAAAATGCATGATGATTACTACACGACATGACTGTTTGGTGTAAACAAAACTCAATAATTGTACACCCTGGCAAAACACAATGCATGATGATTACTACACGACATAACTGTTTGGTGTAAACAAAACTCAATGATTGTACACCCTGGCAAAACAAAATGCATGATGATTACTACACGACAAAAACATCAACTCGCTCCTCTGATTCTTCAACTCACCCATCCGCACCGAATATGCATACCAGCGCTCATTGGTTAATAACAGGATATTCGATGATTATTTTCCCGTGGGTAGCTTCCCTTTGCTGCACAATATTTACATATGTTTTAGACCAATGAGCGCTGGTATGCATATTCGGTGCGGATGCATGATTTGACGCAAAGTGGATATTAGCGGCTTGCAAACGAAGATTCGTCCAAATGATGGTTAAAAACAACCTGCACCGGACGGAAGCTGAAAACTAAAGGCACATAATAGTTCAAACAATCATTCAACTGTATTTATTTGACCTTACACAGACTGTAGGAAGAGGCAAACCGTCTTGAACAATATTTTTCCCCAGGAAGCGACTCCAAGAACACAGAAGACTCGAAGGTGAGTGACGTACCTTGTAGTCTTTCTGTGATAGTAGTAGTCCAGTGGACGATACCTTCCGCCTGTGCTCTAACACGCACGCAGACAGTCAGGCAGGTCTAATCTGCACCAGCGGTGTTGGACGGTTTTGATTTAGAAACACTCGAATGTTACTTCGACGAGATAAACGAACCAAAAGTCAAAAGTGTAACCCAAAATTCGGAAAATATTCCTTCAAAACGGCACTGTAAAAACCATCAACATCACTGTGAGAAAATAAACAATACAAACACAACCAGTTCCCCTGTGGAACATTTCGGGTGGACTTTCCCACGACATGACCTACAAAAATCCTCCGTGTTCGTTCGCGCTTTGCATTCAATCTGTGTTAGTGCGCGTGTGTGTTTGTGTGTTTAGCTTTCGTTGGTACATGATGTGCTGTTTGGTTCAAAATAATAATCTTTTTTCATTGAAAGATTCAGAAACGTTGGTTGATACTTTGTTGAATGCATTCAACCAGAAAAGACACGAAACGCATTGAATCTATCTTCTGCGCGCATGCGTGTGAAGGGTGTGTGTAAACGGGCAATTGTGTTTTTTAGTCTGGTTTTGTGCCTGTTATTTCATCCCCCGAAACTCATTTCTGTCTTTCTATGCCTATGCTGTGAGACATAATCGCTAGTAAGTCGTGTGACAGAGAGTTTTCTTGCACACTCGACTGCTGCTGTCTCACTTCGGCTACGCCGTCGTGAGACATCTACAGTCTCGTGTGCAAGAAAACTCTCTGTCACACGACTAACTCGTAATGGCGGGTAATGTTAGGTAAATGTGTTGTGGCCTTGCAGAGTCATGATACAACACAATGGGGTGTGTTGGTCATACCTGACTGACTTCAAAATCGATCGCATCCTCTTGGGTCCAGTGGAAATGGAGGTAGATGGTTGCGATAATCACGAAGGTGTCAACCGCTTAATGGTGTTCCTACCCAGCCAGGCGAGACCTGCCACGCTCTGTTGAGTTGCTGTTTGTTGCTGTGGAGTTCAAACACACACACACACATACACGCACGACGCACGCACGCACACACACACGCACTCTCTCACACACACACACATCCACACCCACCCACCCACACACACATACAAACACACACACACGCACGCAAGCACGACACACAAACGCATACACATGCACGCACGCAAGCAAACACACGCGCATGCACACACGCACACACGCACGCACACACGCACGCACACACACACACAAACACACACACACAAACACACACACACACAAACACACACACATTCACAAAGGCGCATGTGAGGTTCAAAGTTGAACGTGTGTCAGCAAAGCTAGTTTAGGGTAGTGACTTATGAGTGCCTGGATTAGCCTTTACGTTTCTGAACCAGCTGTTTAGGACCACTGGTAAACCATGACAGGAGTTTGCTTATTCACCTGCTACAGTCAAGGTGTGCAATGGCAAATTATGATATTTAAATGTCTTCATTTGAGTAGCTGTCCTTGCCACGGGAGTAGTCTTGCTTTGCTATACTTATGGTTTGAGGAGATTTACTTCAAGGAAATTACTCTATTTAAGCTGCTATGTTCGTGTTTCTTTTGGTTTGCATGTCTTTGATTGTGTTTTGAAAGGTAGCAGACTTTCACTCTCAACTTTATAATTATATCTTTAACTTGCACTCAGAACCCGGGGGGTTGAACTTGTAGGCTTGCAACGAACTGATCCGTCAGTTACGTCTTCCCTCCACATCTCTCTCTCTCTCTCTCTCTCTCTCTCTCTCTCTCTCTCTCTCTCTCTCTCTCTCTCTCTCTCTCTCTCTCTCTCTCTCTCTCTCTCTTTCTGTGTCTGACTGTCTGTCTGTCAGTCTCTCCCGTTCTCTCTCTCCGAGTCTCAGTTTCTTTTTACATTTAGTCAAGTTTTGACTAAATTTTTTAACGTAGAGGGGGGGAATGAGAGATCCTGAGTATGGTATCTCCAGACGGTTTTTTTTCAGTTTTTTTTTTATAAATGTCTGATGACGTCATATCCGGCTTTTCGTGAAAGTTAAGGCGGCACTGTCACGCTCTTATTTTTTTAACCAAATTGGTTGAAATTTTGGTCAATTAATCTTCGAAGAAGCCCGGACTTTGGTATTGCATTTCAGCTTGGAGGCTTAAAATTTAATTAATGAGTTTGCTCATTGAAGTTGTCATTAAAATCGATTTTTCGCAAACATATTTAAAATTGATTGCATCGTATTCTTCATCACATTCTGAATCTAAAAATATATACATATGTCATGTTTACTCTTAAAATGTGATCACAATTAACGAAAATAGATTAACTAGTCTTACGATTAAAATGTAAGAAATCGATCCAAAAATGATTTCATCTTATTCTTTATCATTTCCTGATTCCAAAAACATATAGATATGATAGGTTGTATTCAAAACAAGCTCAGAAAGTTAACAAGAATACAGAAAAGCGCGCTTTCCTGCTTTATAGCACAATACGCTACCGCGCTAATCTGGCGCGTCAATATCACTACGTTTTGCACGTGGAAGGTGAGCGATTTCCTTCACGCGGGGATTGACGAAGCTGTACTGCCTTGGTGAAAAAATACAGTGCGTTCAGTTTCATTCCGTGTGTTCGACAGCTTGACTAAATGTAGTAATTTCGCCTTACGCGACTTGTTCTTAGTTAGCGTGTAGTGCTGTTCTACATGTTTGCAATTCATTGACGCAAACTCGAACAGACAGGTGTAATCCTAGACGAGTGTAAGGAACGAGTTGTTCATGCCGAGTGTAGCCCACTGGTCATGTATCACCTGTAACGTGACAGCTGACCGCCGGCGACACCGGGTCGTCCCCCTCTGGCCACGCTTCTCGGGTCACTTGGAGTCCCCGGCCCAGTCTCATTTTTCAGGGGATCGTGGGGCATTGTAGGTATATCAGGTACGGTGGAACCCCCTTTTCAAGACCCCCCCCCCCCCCGCCCGAATTAAGACTTCCCCCATTTTAAAACCATACTTTTTCACATTTTCTGTTTCGCTATGCTATGCTAGATTTCTATTATGCAGTACCAGTGACTATTTTGGAACATGACATTTTCTGTTTAGAGCCTCTGTGTGTGCCTGTATGTTGGTGTGTGTGTGTGTGTGTGTGTGTGTGTGTGTGTGTGTTTTGTAACTGTTTGCGTGCGCTGTGTTTACGAGCGTCAGTCAGTCAGTGACTGTGTTAAATATATTTATTAGGCCTAAAAAAAAAATAGGTGTGGTTACGGTAACCCGCCCTACCCTATTTCTAGGGGCCGACCCTATAACTTTTTATTACATTTGTCAAAAAACACACACACAAAAACGAGTGCAGAAAACGCAATGAAAGCGAAAGCGCTCGAGTCGCACACTTATTTTCCTGTCAAGTAGGTTTAATTTGTACACATTAGAAAAAAAAGTTTAAAAAAAAAAAAGTGATTGCCTACCTTCCTACCCTATTTTTGGGGGCTATGTTACCGTAACCACACCTATTTTTTTTTGGCCTTATGCTAATTGTTTAAATGCTCATGTGATAAGTGATCTTAGTAGTTTACTTGTGTTGAATTATGCGTTATGATCGTGTGTTTGTGTTATTACAAATCCGATGTGGTGCCGGAAGAAACATTTCCATGTTTATGTAAAATGAAAATGGACATTAAAGTTTTCTGATCTGATCTGATCTGATCTGATCTGATCTGATCTGATCTGATCTGATCTTAAATATACCTCCATGTAAAGACTCCCTTTTTTTAAGACCCGAGTTGTTGTGATCTTTGGAGGTGCCACTGTATTTGTCAGTCTTCAGTTGCTGTTGTGCTTTACCTGTGGCCTTACCTCCACCTTCTAACAAGTACAAGTCCCATTAGCAAGTTTCATTTACACAACTGAGGGTGTCTCCGCTGAGTTCTGCTCGGAGAATCACAGCTAATCAAATCAACTCCGGTGTCTTGTATAGGTACTGTGAGAATTAAATGTAGCCACCCTGTATGGGTATTGTGCATACTGTGGGGGGGGGGGGGGGGGGGGTGTCTTCCTGGCTTTCTGCGCTTGATAATAATCAAGTATATGTACATATATACCCGTATAGCGGTAGAGAGACAGAGACAGACAGACAGGGGGACCGAGATCGTACAGATACACTCACTAAATTATGGTTTTTTTCTTCTTCTGTGTACAGGTCTTCTCCTTGCCAGAGAAAGATAGTCATCTGCTGAGGACCAGCCACTTGTCACTAGGATGGATTTTGTCACGGAGGAAAACCTGATTCGCCTGAAAGTGGGCATGTATGGGGCACTGCTCTTCTTCTCATTCTTCACCATCATTGCTGTACCGGTCACCACGGTACGTGCAACACACATTGTACATTTAAGGTCTACTCCGCCTAGTAAAGACAGTTTGCTTCACTATCTGAGACCCGGTCAGGCTTTACATGGGATAAAACAATCGCTCCACTTGGTCGCATTCCAAAAACAAGAGGCGAAGCCATCAAGGCTCACGTAAGAAATCGACAAACAGTAACACACACACACACACACATACCTACACATACACATACACATACACACACACACACACACACACACACACACACACACACACAGAGAGAGAGAGAGAGAGAGAAAGAGCATAGGTGAAACTGTGCAAGAAAGCGAGACACTAGATCACTGCCCTGACTCTCTTCCCACACTGTGTTAAGAAAATTTTCTTCCCGACGCTTCCGTCATCTGCTTCAGGGGAAATTCAAAGAGGTTGGTGAAGCTATTTATCTCTATAAATGAAGTATTACGAAGTGTTGCACATCGAGATAGGTCAGGTTAGTTCTGTTAGTGTCTATACTTAATGCCAATGGGTTTTTGTTTATGTATGGGGGATGACACAATCTAACAAGTGAGAAAGGTCATGTGCAAAAGGTAAGTGCACGATCGGAGAGACGACACAGAACGTGAGCATCGGGTGGACGTCACGACGTGAAAAACGTCACAGCGGGTGTACGACACGCTAACATTCGGTCAAATCGGGTGCACGACACACAAATCTGCAGGAATGATCACATTCTTCTTACGATTACAGCTGTTTGCGGGGGACTACAACTACGACACTTGGCAGGATTGGTGCAGACATGTTTAGGTTTTGGTAGAATGTATTAGCATTACTTACAAGACGCGTTTTCCTCACGATTTTGCGCTCGAAGCGACAAACTTTGCAGCTGTGCAGCGACGGGTCCGTCATTCGGCCGATTCACGGGTAAAATACGCGAAATACAAACCCGAAAAACCCATTGGCATTAAGTATAGACACTAACAGAACTAACCTGACCTATCTCGATGTGCAACACTTCGTAATACTTCATTTATAGAGATAAATAGCTTCACCAACCTCTTTGAATTTCCCCTGAAGCAGATGACGGAAGCGTCGGGAAGAAAATTTTCTTAACACAGTGTGGGAAGAGAGTCAGGGGTGTGTAGATCTAGATCTGTCTGTCTGCATGTAGCCTACTTACAGGGACACGACTGCCAACTAGTCTCGCTCGGCCCGCTCAAAATAATAATGACCGAGACTTTCAGTACTTCCTTCGCGTGACGTCTAACCCTCTTATGACATAATGTGACGTCAATGTAATGTGACGTCTTCAAATGTTAGAGTTTCTACCACAGACATACACACGCACGCACGCACGCACGCACGCACATACGCACGCACGCACAGACAGACAAAGTTACGATCGCATAGGCTACACTTACGTGAGCCAATAAACAGCCTGGCTGATCTCTGTGCGCACAGTTTTTTTTGTGTTGGTATGTGACCAAGCGGAGGGATGGTCGTATCCCAAGTAAAGCCTGGCCATATCCCAAGTAAAGCCTGGCCATATCCCAAGTAAAAGCCTGGCCATATCCCAAGTAAAGCCTGGCCATATCCCATGTAAAGCCTGGTCATATCCCATGTAAAGCCAGGCCATATCCCATGTAAAGCCTGGCCATATCCGAGACAGAGAGAGACACTGTTTTACGAGGCGGAACGAGCCTTTAAAGAGAAGCTTTGTGACACAGAGTTACCTGCCATGAAAGCACACCATAGGGACCAACCAAAACTGTCCCCACGTTGCAGGTGTTCTGTCATGACGGGTGTATTAAGGTCAAGGGAGTCGACATAAAGGCGACTGAAAGAGTCCTTTTTTGGAAGGCGTCCTCTCATTGGATCGGCCTCACATGGCAGGTACCACTGTGGCTGGTATTACAGTGTAACCGTGTGCCGAAACACTACGATCACCTCGGGAAACGAAGTGCAATCAAACAGGATTGAAAATGTTAGGGGTAATTTCTTAGCCCTATAAAAACTGTTATGCAAACCCGAAGGTTTCCATGAACATAGAGACAATCGGAAACTACAAGACCCCATCACAAACAGAACTCTACAATCCAGAGGTGTTGACTTAAAGGCCAACAACTCGGGTGCAGAGTCTGCTGTGAAAGGAGCGGTAGCCTCCCCTGTCACAACAGAATCACACATATTCATACACATGTAATTAGTGCAGGTGAAAATATCAGTTGGTCAATCCCACACCTTTGCATTTCCTGTTTTGTCCATCAGGTGAATGCATGAGATGGTCATATATATATAGTATTTGTGCATTTTCATTTCAATAAATTACATATATGTAAAACTGGAATCTGATGTTAATGTGCAAACAATTAAGTGTGGTCAAAATTTTTTATCCAAATTAAGCCATCAATTTCAACTTTCTGTTTAAAACTTTTGTTTTTTGTATCCTGTATTATGAATTATTTGTATTTTGCTCGATTCGTGTGTCTTTGACAATAAAGTATTGCAATTGTGAATTATTTGTATTTAAATTAAAAAAACAAAAAATTCTTAAGAAATTTGGTCATCTAAATTGTCTTGCTAAGAATAGTATTGAAAATAATAGTGTCTGCAATAATGCAGGACTAACTGTGGTGTTCTCTTGACAGAACAACATAGGGGGATGTTTCCTCTACAGGGATGCGACGACTGGGTTTGGATCGGCGTCCAACTGCAACTATGCGGTGGCCATGGCAGTGATGTTTGGGCTGATGTATGCCCTCTTCAGGCTGCTCGTCTGCATCATGCTCATGCTGGGCAAGCTCAACACTGAGTATGTTCTGTGCTTCAGGCATTGAGGGAATGATAAATGGGTTGATTTTTCTTTTTCTTTTGATGAATGAAGAACAAATCAAGGATGAGCCATGATGGTGTTAACATTTTTGTCACTGACCGTCGCGTCCAGAGCTTTTGTCTTTTGTTGCTGTCTTACCTGTTTCAACTGATCGATGCAGCTACATTATTTTGATAAATCTACACTGTTATTTATTTAGACGTATACGATGTTGAAAGATGTACTATTATAAATGTTTTTCAAAATTGGCTGCATGTTGTTTGAATTGACTGTATGTTGCATGGCGTGTATGTTGTTGGAATTGACTGCATGTTGCATGGATTGTACGTTGTTTGAATTGACTGTATATGTTGTTACAGGTTCGTGTTGCTGACAGACCTGTTCCAGCTGATCTACACGGCCGTGGACACCGTGGCTTGCTTCCTCGTCTTCATCTCCGCCTGCATCCTGTCCTCGGGTATCAACTCTGGATGTGACGTAGTCAATGAGTGAGTCACTGCCATGGACGGATGATGTATAGAAATGCTTACACTTTGTCACCTTCAAGGGCCTGTACAAAAAGCTTTAGGTTAATTAATTCCAGCTTTGCCTCCAAGACCAGTCAGCTGTATGAACTACAAAAGCATTGTGATTCAGCCTGAAAATGAAGACTTGGACAATTTTATCTACAGCCAGTACAGAAAAGAACTGCTTTAAGTTTTATCTACAGCCAGTACAGAAAAGAACTGCTTTAAGTTTTATCTACAGCCAGTACAGAAAAGAACTGCTTTAAGTTTTATCTACAGCCAGTACAGAAAAGAACTGCTTTAAGTTTTATCTACAGCCAGTACAGAAAAGAACTGCTTTAAGTTTTATCTACAGCCAGTACAGAAAAGAACTGCTTTAAGTTTTATCTACAGCCAGTACAGAAAAGAACTGCTTTAAGTTTTATCTACAGCCAGTACAGAAAAGAACTGCTTTAAGTTTTATCTACAGCCAGTACAGAAAAGAACTGCTTTAAGTTTTATCTACAGCCAGTACAGAAAAGAACTGCTTTAAGTTTTATCTACAGCCAGTACAGAAAAGAACTGCTTTAAGTTTTATCTACAGCCAGTACAGAAAAGAACTGCTTTAAGTTTTATCTACAGCCAGTACAGAAAAGAACTGCTTTAAGTTTTATCTACAGCCAGTACAGAAAAGAACTGCTTTAAGTTTTATCTACAGCCAGTACAGAAAAGAACTGCTTTAAGTTTTATCTTCAGCCAGTACAGAAAAGAACTGCTTTAAGTTTTATCTACAGCCAGTACAGAAAAGAACTGCTTTAAGTTTTATCTACAGCCAGTACAGAAAAGAACTGCTTTCAGTTTTATCTACAGCCAGTACAGAAAAGAACTGCTTTAAGTTTTATCTACAGCCAGTACAGAAAAGAACTGCTTTCAGTTTTATCTACAGCCAGTACAGAAAAGAACTGCTTTCAGTTTTATCTACAGCCAGTACAGAAAAGAACTGCTTTAAGTTTTATCTACAGCCAGTACAGAAAAGAACTGCTTTCAGTTTTATCTACAGCCAGTACAGAAAAGAACTGCTTTCAGTTTTATCTACAGCCAGTACAGAATAGAACTGCTTTCAGTTTTATCTACAGCCAGTACAGAAAAGAACTGCTTTAAGTTTTATCTACAGCCAGTACAGAAAAGAACTGCTTTAAGTTTTATCTACAGCCAGTACAGAAAAGAACTGCTTTAAGTTTTATCTACAGCCAGTACAGAAAAGAACTGCTTTAAGTTTTATCTACAGCCAGTACAGAGAAGAACTGCTTTAAGTTTTATCTACAGCCAGTACAGAAAAGAACTGCTTTAAGTTTTATCTACAGCCAGTACAGAAAAGAACTGCTTTAAGTTTTATCTACAGCCAGTACAGAAAAGAACTGCTTTAAGTTTTATCTACAGCCAGTACAGAAAAGAACTGCTTTAAGTTTTATCTACAGCCAGTACAGAAAAGAACTGCTTTAAGTTTTATCTACAGCCAGTACAGAAAAGAACTGCTTTCAGTTTTATCTACAGCCAGTACAGAAAAGAACTGCTTTCAGTTTGTTGGGCATGTGAAAGACTGTTGTGTTGATTGAACATTGGAAGCAAAACAAAACCAAAAAAGTATTACGAGTACGACCCTAGTTTTAGTTGTCTGCCCTGTGAATGCAACACCAATAAAAAAAACTGAAATGGGTGTTCCTTTGCTGAAATGGTATTTGTCTTTTGAAAAAGGATCCTTTCACTTGCATTGCATGATCTGCCGGTTTAGGGTGGTCATTGTGTTTTCTGCAGGCACATTTTTTTGCCAATGATGCAAATATACATATACTTCAGCTGCTGTGTACCGTATTTGACGGACTACAAGCCGCGACTTTTTTTAAAAAAAAATCGCATTGCGGCTTATAAAAAGATGCGGCTAAAACGTTACCTAAACTTGAATAGCATTCACCTAATGGAAGTCGCCGGAGATTTTTATTTCGTTCGATTAGCGATTACCGGTACTTTATTAGCTCTCTACTCAAGACTCGGCGCTTTTCTCTTTCTTTCGCGAATCTTCGTTTGTCAACAAGTCGTCGTGACAAGATAGCGTACAGAGAAACACCGGATGTATCAGGATCTCGCGCGCGCGACTGAGATTTCGTTTTTTTGTGTCTCGCGATAGTTGGAGGAGCGAGAGCCGCCATGTTGTGTTTTTGTCTGCTCGAAATGTGCGCAAAAGTCGTAAATCATCCCAAAAAAGCCTATTCCGGGCGGGACTACATGTGTGTGTTGGTTACAAATTGTGTGTGTGATATTTTTCTTCAAACTTTTTCACTTTTCTTCTTTGTTTCACTTGTTTATTCTCGGAGCCGATTTCGCCAAAGTACCGTACTTTCGTTTGCCTGTTTGGTTTGATTGATTGACACGATCTGATTATATTTTTTTCGACGGCGGCTAATATAGTGACGCGGCCTATACGTGGCTCGTCCCAATTTTTTTGTTAAAAGTCGGGGGTGCGGCTTATAAAACGGTGCGTCTTGTAATCCGTCAAATACGGTAGTTAGTTGTTTTAGTGTTGGAGTTTTGTCATAGAGTCTCCTTTACTTTCCTGTCAGCTGCTGTGTAGTTAGTTTTTTTAGTGTAGGAGTTTTGTCATAGAGTCTCCTTTACTTTCCTGTCTAGCTGCTGTGTAGTTAGTTGTTTTAGTGTTGGAGTTTTGTCATAGAGTCTCCTTTACTTTCCTGTCAGCTGCTGTGTAGTTAGTTGTTTTAGTGTTGGAGTTTTGTCATAGAGTCTCCTTTACTTTCCTGTCAGCTGCTGTGTAGTTAGTTGTTTACCCCCCGCGGGTTAGGGGGAAGAATTTACTCGATGCTCCCCAGCATGTCGTAAGAGGCGACTAACGGATTCTGTTTCTCCTTTTACCCTTGTTAAGTGTTTCTTGTATAGAATATAGTCAATGTTTGTAAAGATTTTAGTCAAGCAGTATGTAAGAAATGTTAAGTCCTTTGTACTGGAAACTTGCATTCCCCAGTAAGGTCATATATTGTACTACGTTGCAAGCCCCTGGAGCAATTTTTTGATTAGTGCTTTTGTGAACAAGAAACAATGAACAAGTGGCTTTATCCCATCTCCCCCCTTTCCCCGTTGCGATATAACCTTGAATTGTTGAAAACGCGGTTAAACACCAAATAAAGAAAGAAAGAAATGAGCCTCCATTTTAAGACTCAACCTCATTTTCTCAGATTATTGGAGGTCCAAAAGGCGGGTTCCCCTGTAACAACCATTAAGCAGGCACCAAATCTGACACTACCCTCCGGTAATTGTGAAAATACTGCTTACTTTTTTCTGTGTTAAACATGCGTGTCATTTCTATTTGTTTCAGCTGCTCCACCCTGAAAATAAGAGACGATGACTATTTGTTTCAGCTGCTCCACCCTGAAAATAAGAGACGATGACTCTATTTGTTTCAGCTGCTCCACCCTGAAAATAAGAGACGATGACTCTATTTGTTTCAGCTGCTCCACCCTGAAAATAAGAGACGATGACTCTATTTGTTTCAGCTGCTCCACCCTGAAAATAAGAGACGATGACTCTATTTGTTTCAGCTGCTCCACCCTGAAAATAAGAGACGATGACTCTATTTGTTTCAGCTGCTCCACCCTGAAAATAAGAGACGATGACTCTATTTGTTTCAGCTGCTCCACCCTGAAAATAAGAGACGATGACTCTATTTGTTTCAGCTGCTCCACCCTGAAAATAAGAGACGATGACTCTATTTGTTTCAGCTGCTCCACCCTGAAAATAAGAGACGATGACTCTATTTGTTTCAGCTGCTCCACCCTGAAAATAAGAGACGATGACTCTATTTGTTTCAGCTGCTCCACCCTGACAATAAGAGACGATGACTCGGTTGCGTCCAGGATGCACACGGCTGAGGTAGGACAAGAAAAAAAGAGCCTTCCTTATACTCACACACATGGGCGTAAATCTCAGTATATATAGACAGACACAGGAAACCAGTTCTCTGCTGTAAGCAGTAAAAGCCATGTGGATACTATTGCTATAATTAAGGAATACAACCTGAAAACCTCGTGCTTTCTTGGAATAACTGCCTGCTTCTCTTGCTTTAAAAAATAATGTGTATACATATACCAGGTCATCAAGACAACACTTTTCCGTCCGTTATTCCAAACCTGCCAACTGAGTTAGTTGAAGTGTTTTGTCCTCTCTAACCCAGTGAGCTTGTAAGGAAGGAGTAGTTTTTATTTTGGAAGTAAGTAGCTCACCCAAGACAGGTAGTCAGCTGCCAGCGCACAAAAGAGCAGTCAAGGAGGCAAGCTCCACAAGCAAATGTGTAGATTTTGTGTGAGAGAGATCGAGAAAATAAGATCCATTTTTACTTTGAGTGGAGTAGAGGTTGAATGAATTGATTACACGTACCTGAAGCCTTTGACTGAGAAAAGACTACTCTACATCAAGGTCAGTCTGTCAAGGAAATAATTGAGAATTTTTCCTGTTTGATTTTTTTAATTCTCTCCCCTTGACTGTGACAGATGATAGCAATTGCCCTTGGCTAGAAAATATGACTTTATTTGAACTAAGTTGTAATTTCTGACTATTTCAAATGAAGGTTCTATGAAAAAAAAATCAAAATGTTTATGGAACGTTTAACTATATATAGACAAACCAAAATGTTTACAAATACGTCAACCTAATAGTATTTGTAGTGGACTGACGTGCAAAAAATAATGAGACAAAAAAGGAAATTGGCTGAGCAGGTGGTAAAGTCCATCTCTACATCAAGATGGTGACAGTCAAACGTAGAAAGTTGTGTTTGTTTTGTCTCAACATCACAATGGGAATATACAAGCCAACCAAAATTATGGATTGAGATGACATACACAGTGCATTCTGTAGGAAACTGACCGTTTTCAACAACAACAAATTGACATCGTCGTGGAATTTTGTTGCAACTCATTTTAAACAACTTTTCAGGAGAAGGACTAAACTGATTATTTTTATTTTGAAATATTGTTTTTATTCATTCCTGGTATGGATAGAACGAAAAAAGAATGTAAAATCATGCATTGTCAATCATATTTAAGAGAACATTTCTTATGGAGCAGGGTTTACTTAAATCTAAAGCACAAAAACAATAAAATCGCAAAGAATCAAATTACGCCAAAATTCCACGACGACATTGTAATGAATAGTTACCCACCGGTTTTCCATGCAGCATAACACCGACATATTTAATTAATTCTGAGCCTGTCTGAGCATTTGCTACCTGACTCAAAACACATCACTCATCCATGAGACAGTTAAATGGGGTGAAGAAGGGTTAGCAAACTGTTATAGGAAACTTAAGTGTCCCAATATACCTGACATTCTATTGGGGTAAACTGGGTATACAATTAACTAACAGTTTGTTTCCAAAGTGACTGGACTGAAATAAACCAAAGTGGCACTTAAAATGTCAGCACATTTCTCCAACTCTGCCCATATATTCTTCAAGTTTTCTTGGTTTTTTTTTCATTTTGTTTCAACAGTTGATTGTCTTGTGTGTGTCCACCAGGCGGGTATTGAGATTGTTGATTGTCTTGTGTGTGTCCACCAGGCGGGTATTGAGATTGTTGATTGTCTTGTGTGTGTCCACCAGGCGGGTATTTAGATTGTTGATTGTCTTGTGTGTGTTCACCAGGCGGGTATTTAGATTGTTGATTGTCTTGTGTGTGTCCACCAGGCGGGTATTTAGATTGTTGATTGTCTTGTGTGTGTCCACCAGGCGGTATTTAGATTGTTGATTGTCTTGTGTGCGTCCACCAGGCGGGTATTTAGATTGTTGATTGTCTTGTGTGCGTCCACCAGGCGGGTATTTAGATTGTTGATTGTCTTGTGTGTGTCCACCAGGCGGGTATTTAGATTGTTGATTGTCTTGTGTGCGTCCACCAGGCGGGTATTTAGAGTGTTGATTGTCTTGTGTGTGTCCACCAGGCGGGTATTTAGATTGTTGATTGTCTTGTGTGTGTCCACCAGGCGGGTATTTAGAGTGTTGATTGTCTTGTGTGTGTCTACCAGGCGGGTATTTAGATTGTTGATTGTCTTGTGTGTGTCCACCAGGCGGGTATTTAGATTGTTGATTGTCTTGTGTGTGTCCACCAGGCGGGTATTTAGATTGTTGATTGTCTTGTGTGTGTCCACCAGGCGGGAGCGTGGATCAGTTTCATCCTGTGGCTTTTGCTGGCCGCCATCGGCATTTTCTGGCTCTTCCGCCAGGGGAAGATACCCTTCCTCTCAAGACCTGCCGCAGGCGACGGAGGCACGCAAGGGGGAGCAACTGCTCCCGCTTCCAACATGGACACTCCCCCCGCCGTTGATGCAGAGTCCACCAAGTACTGAGGCTGGCAGTGAATTACCTCCCTTGTTGTTGTGCACACCATTGTGCTTAGTGGTGTAACTGAGTGGGTTGTGTGAGTTTGTTTGACTTAGTCATTTTGTTGAAGAGAGGCAGTGTGTTGGTTTGTGTGTGAGCTAGTGTGTGTGTGTGGGAGTGTACATGTGTGTGTGTGTGTGTGTGTGTGTGTGTGTGTGTAACATGCATCTAATCCTACTGATGTCCTGCTGCTATTTGAGATTGTTGCTGTTTGTTGATGGTAGTGATGATGATGATGTCATTGACATTGCTGCTATTTGAGATTGTTTTTGTTTGTTGATGGTAGTGATGATGATGATGTCATTGCTGCTATTTGAGATTGTTGTTGTTTGTTGATTGTAGTGATGATGATGATGTCATTGCTGCTGAATAGGAACTAAGGAGTGAGAAATTCAAAAAGTTGTTCTTTTTTTCTTAAATCAAAAGTGAATACACCAGAAGACATTAAAATATCCAGTATGAGCATTGGTGGTTGTATGTAAGTGTTCTCAAGAAAATCCCAAATTGCTTTTTGATACAAGCAGGAGTAGCCTTTGTCACAATATTTGAACAGTTTCTCAATCGAAACGATGGCAGGTAAGTATAAGTGTGGAATTATTGACTTAGAAGATTGTCGGTAAGCTTTCTTTGTCTTGAATACGCTTTATTCTTGTCAATCTATAGGTACAAGATCTTGCAGTGATTTTTTAATGCAAGTATTTGGCCATAATATATGTGTAGATTTATTGGCTGGTCAGTGCCTGTGACACAGCTCCTTAATTGTAATACCCTGCATCAACCTGCTGAGTAATTGATCAAGTGCAGTCTCGTGTAAGAAGATGCATAGATCAAATTTATTTGTTTATTTCAAGAGACATGGCAAACTACTGTTGTGACCCCCCCCCCCACACACACACACACACACACTATTGGCAGTAATTAAGCAGATGAAATACACAAGACATCCCACATTTATACATAAGCACCAGAACACACACATACACACATAAACTGGGATGTTTATATTGAGCTTCATGTGCACAAGCTACACAAAAAGTTCACCAGTTCAATACAGTGGAACCCCCCATTTTAAGACCCCCTCCTTTTTAAGACCCCCCTCCTTTTTAAGACCCCCCTCCTTTTTAAGACCCCCCTCCTTTTTAAGACCTTAAGACCCCCTCCTTTTTAATACCCCCTCCTTTTTAAGACCCCCTCCTTTTTAAAACCCCCCTCCTTTTTAAGACCCCCTCCTTTTTAAGACCCCCTCCTTTTTAAGACCCCCTCCTTTTTAAGACCCCCCTCCTTTTTAAGACCCCCTCCTTTTTAAGACCCCCCTCCTTTTTAAGACCCCCTCCTTTTTAAGACCCCCCTCCTTTTTAAGACCCCCCTCCTTTTTAAGACCCCCTCCTTTTTATGACCCCCTCCTTTTTATGACCCCCTCCTTTTTTTGTTGAATAAGGTCTTAAAAGGGTGGATCCACTGTAGCCCAAACTATTTGACTTTAAAGAATTTTTTTTTTTTAGATATGGATCAAAATATTAGTTTTGCATGCATGAAGAATGTCTTATACGTTGAACTTTGGAATGTGTGTTTGAGGTGTGAAATTGTGAGTTCTTTGCTTTGTTTGCTGTTATTTGTAGAATTCCTAAAGAAGAAAGAATGGTTTCTCATTAAGAATGTCCACTCGTAGTCACTGTTTCTCATATCATTATGACTATATAATTATATATATCATACATAGACACAGTCTGTTTATATTTGTTGTATAAGTCACGTTATGGGTGACATTGTTTATCATTTAAGAACAAAGGGATCGAACAAAATAACATTTTTACCCTATACTTAATTTTTTATACATTGTACACACTGGCTGCATTGACAGACAAATCAAATGCTCAAAATGTACTTCTTTCCTTTAAAAATATCACACATTTTAATCATTGTTGACAAAAGTATTAGATCATGTCATAATTATGCCATGCATGGATCGAACTCATTCATGTACAATTACAATGCCGTCAGTCTTCCCGCAGTGGGGCACTGCGGTTATGAAATTAAAGGCCCCTCCTGTTTTTGGAACCGCAGGAGCTTTCTAGTTTGCTGTTAGGTAGATTTTTGGTTCCTCTTTCCTGTGATGCTCTCTTTTTCTTCATGAATTCTTTTCTTTTTTCTGCCTTCTTGCTCATTCACCTGTATTTTTTCCAAAAATCTCTTCTCTTGCCGCTTGTCTCGCGATTCATGTATAGTTTAATCTGTTAGTGTTCTGATGTAAGTCCAGCAGTAGATAGGTTAAGCCTATTTTAACATACTGGAAACTGGTAATCTTCCAGTAGGTATTAATTTAGTTTTACTAAAGCCTGCTGGGACACAAGTAATGGGTTAGTGCATTTGTAAACAGGAATCGCTTGACAAGTGGCCCCCTTCATCCCCCCCTTCCTCGTCCTGATATGGCTCTGCGTAGTCGGCTGGACGTTAAGCAACAAATAAACAAACAAACAAACAAGCCGTCAGTCTCTGTGACTTTGCTCAGAGACACTAGCTATTGTACACAAAACCTCATGCACTATACCAAATGTTGATGGACTTTTGGCAGGGTATCTGATCAGACAAAGGCAATGCCAATCAGGTATGTCCCGGGCATTGGCACGTAGGTAATGCTGAAGAATGGGAGTCTAACTACAGGTTTGCTTTGTGTGGCCTTTTTGTCTGTGTAAGACGATGAAAAGACCAACAGACATACAAGTTGTTTCTGATCTGTTAACACTTCCCCCACAGGCACATGACTGACACATGGGAGTAGGAGAAATGGCTGTTCTTGATGTCTGTTTAGTCTGTATTTATGAATGGGGAAAACAGATTCTCTTCTGGTTCCTCTCAGGAGTCTTTCAAGTGCCTGTGGAGCATGCGTTGGGGTTTTACAATTGGAGCATTGTGTTGTTTGTTTTCTTGTTTTTGTTTTTATTGTTTCTGTTGTTGCTGCTGTTGTAGCGAAATGTCCGGAAATTGTGCATGTGTATTTTACATGGTATTATTCCCTCCAATGAGTCGTGCCTTATTTCTTTGTGATATGAAGAACACCATTCACATCAAAGAAGCTTACATTCACCATGGATTATCTGATAATATACTTTAAATTCCCTTTAGCTTGAATGCCTTTTCAACTTACTTTGGTAAATCTCAAAGGTTCTGAAGTGTCAAATCTGTCTTTGTTTGCCTGAGTTGATCAAACAAAGAATGCTTGTTGACATTTTAAGCCATTTCACATTGAAGAAAGTAGCTTATTTGCGAGTACATGTATTTTGCTACATTGTGGAATTTTATGAATGCAATCTCAGAAAGTGAGTATCAAATGTGTGAGAACAAATTGCTGACATACAGTTTGGGGATTTTGTAAAAAAAAAATTTGAGGGTGTGATGACACCTTTTATACTTTATATTGATTGCACTTATGAGCAGTCAGTTTTGAAATGGATGGTTTTGCATCCACAGCACTCTTGTTACTCTGTGCATTATTTCTTTCTCATGTTTTTACATTGGTATATGGCAGGGTCTGTTGTCCTTTGTCATGAACAGACTGGTTGTTTGTGTACTGCATATTTTATTCCAATTAAACAGGATATTTTAAACAATATTATCTTTGAATAAAGTGTAGTGAATTTATGCATAATCCAGCATTGAGTTTCATGAATTACAGCCAAAGAAAATCCTTCAATCATTCTCCTTCTCTCCCTGTCTCTGTCTGTCTGTCTGTCTGTCTCTCTGTCTGTCTGTCTGTCTCTCTCTCTCTCTCTCTCTCTCTCTCTCTCTCTCTCTCTCTCTCTCTCTCTCTGCCCCGCCCCCTTTCTCTCTCTTTCTCATCCTTCCTCTCCCTCTATGTCTCATTTTCTCTTTATTCCATTCCCATGCAGTGTCTGTGTCCCTCCATCTGTCTCCAAGACCTGTTCTGCATGCCTCTCATCCCCCCTCCCCCCCTCGCCCTCTCTATTTTATACCTCCGGCCTCTCTTCGTGTGTGTGTGATGTGTGTGATGTGTGTGAGAGAGTGTGATGTGTGTGTCTGTGTGTGAGAGAGTGTGATGTGTGTGTCTGTGTGTGAGAGAGTGTGATGTGTGTCTGTGTGTGAGAGAGTGTGATGTGTGTGTGTCTGTGTGTGAGAGAGTGTGATGTCTGTGTGTGAGAGAGTGTGATGTCTGTGTGTGTGTGAGAGAGTGTGATGTGTGTCTGTGTGTGAGAGAGTGTGATGTGTGTCTGTGTGTGAGAGAGTGTGATGTGTGTGATGTGTGTGAGAGAGTGTGATGTGTGTCTGTGTGTGAGAGAGTGTGATGTGTGTCTGTGTGTGAGAGAGTGTGATGTGTGTGATGTGTGTGAGAGAGTGTGATGTGTGTCTGTGTGTGAGAGAGTGTGATGTGTGTGATGTGTGTGAGAGAGTGTGATGTGTGTCTGTGTGTGAGAGAGTGTGATGTGTGTGATGTGTGTGAGAGAGTGTGATGTGTGTCTGTGTGTGAGAGAGTGTGATGTGTGTGATGTGTGTGAGAGAGTGTGATGTGTGTGTGTGTGAGAGAGTGTGATGTGTGTGATGTGTGTGAGAGAGTGTGATGTGTGTGTGTGTGAGAGAGTGTGATGTGTGTGATGTGTGTGAGAGAGTGTGATGTGTGTCTGTGTGTGAGAGAGTGTGATGTCTGTGTGTGAGAGAGTGTGATGTCTGTGTGTGAGAGAGTGTAATGTCTGTGTGTCTGTGTGTGAGAGTGTGATGTGTGTGATGTGTGTGAGAGAGTGTGATGTGTGTCTGTGTGTGAGAGAGTGTGATGTGTCTGTGTGTGAGAGAGTGTGATGTGTGTGATGTGTGTGAGAGAGTGTGATGTGTGTCTGTGTGTGAGAGTGTGATGTGTGTGTGTGCATGTGTGTGTCTGTGTGTGAGAGAGTGTGGTGTCTGTGTGTGTCTGTGTGTGATGTGTGTGTGTGTGTGAGAGAGTGTGATGTGTCTGTGTGTGAGAGAGTGTGATGTGTGTCTGTGTGTGAGAGAGTGTGATGTATGTGTCTGTGTGTGAGAGAGTGTGATGTGTCTGTGTCTGTGTCAGTGTGAGAGAGTGTGTCTGTGTGTGAGAGAGTGTGATGTGTCTGTGTGTGAGAGAGTGTGATGTGTGTGTATGTGTGAGAGAGTGTGATGTGTGTGTGTGTGTGATGTGTGTGTCTGTGTGAGTCTGTGTGTGAGAGAGTGTGATGTGTGTGTGCGCGTAATGTGTATGTTTTATGCATATTCAGTTCTTGTGTACAACCCCTCCTCCAAAGAGGACACTCAATGTAATATGTTAAGAGATCACCTAGCTATTGTGTGATATCTACTTGAAAATGGTACCGTCAATGAGGTTCTGTCTTACATAAGCACATAAACAACTGACTTGATATCATGTTGCCAACCTGTGCATACCAGGTACCGAGAGTGTTTGTTGATTTGTGGGCCAACCACATTCCATGTAAATGTTAAATAAGAGCATGCCTTGACATGTTTGTTTCCACTGCTCAATGCACTGTTCGTATCGGGTGACACAGTGACACAGAACTCATCAAGCACCATGTATTTTTCCAGAAACTCGCCCTGCCGTGGCCACAACAGGCACATGCATTTGATCAACTCGATCAGCTTCTTACAATGAATGAATTTATAACGGCGTGTTATTGAATTTATCATAATGCCGGCAAACAGATGTCTTTCTGTTAGAACACAAATGTGAAACACACGCAGCCGTCATTACGGTAGTCATTCTCTGAAAGTGGCATGCTTGAGCAAGCCGGACTAACACACCGACACTGTGATAACGGCGAATCACGCATGGTATTCGCTTTTCATCAAAGAAAATGTTGGGCTCTGAGATCTTCTGTTTAATTTCATTTTATTTTAATAATGTACATATTTGCCCAGTTGCCTGAATTTATACGTCTTCTGCAGTGACGCAAAATTAAAAAAGAAAATCACGTTTCCACATACGCACACATACCCCCCCCCCCCTCCACCCACACACAGAGATTCAGCTAGCCCCACCCGCTTTCACTGTTCAGATTCATATGCTATTTAGTATCCACACACACAAAATCCTAAATAGATATAGACTGCTAACGTTCCAAAATACAGAATTAAAAAACAAAACAAGAAAGGTTAGTTAGGCGATTGGAACGCTTAATCTTCGACAAATTAGGCATAAATGAATAAATAGATAGATAAATGTATGTCTTATTTTGTAAAAAAACCGAAGATTCCATTAACTAATCTTTCCTGTTTTTTGATTGAGACGAAATCAAATATGCTCCTGCAGAATTTTCAGTCGTTATTTCAAGTGGCTACTGATCGATGCGCTGATTTTGATAAATGCAGGCTTCGGTTATTGGGTTCTTCGATTTCGACACAGGGCGTTTAGAAATATGATTGGAAAGGCAAAGTCAAAAGCCTTTTTAGCTGTCTTTATCTGTCTACCTGCAGATTTTTAACAGTAGCTGAAGTATATAGTTCGCTGCGCCGGTTTGACTCGGGCTCATAGTGTGCATATCAAAGAGTTCTTGCAGGATTTCGTTATTGATTTGACAGCATGTTGTAGGGAATCGACGTCGTGAAGGTCGGGTGTACGTTGGAGATATCAACAATGATTCTGTAATGAAGAAAATAATGTAAGTAAATTAATATATATTTTCTGGTCATAGTCGTGTTTTGTTTTAGTTTTTGAATGTGTGGGTGTTTTTTTTTACATTTAGTAACGTTTTGACTAAATGTTTTAACATAGAGGGGGAATCGAGACGAGGGTGTATGTGTGTGTGTGTGTGTGTGTGTGTGTGTGTGTGTGTGTGTGTGTGTGTGTGTGTGTCTATGTGTGTCTGTCTGTCTGTGTCTGTCTGTGCGTGTGTGTGTAGAGCGATTCAGACCAAACTACTGGACCGATCAGTTCCTGGGAATGATATCCCCGGACGTTTTTTCTTTTTTTCGATAAATACCTTTGATGACGTCATATCCGGCTTTTTGTAAAAGTTGAGGCGGCACTGTCACACCCTCATTTTACAATCAAATTGATTGAAATTTTGGCCAAGCAATCTTCGACAAAGGCCGGACTTTGGTATTGCATTTCAGCTTGGTGGCTTAAAAATTAATTGATGGTCATTAAAAATCTGAAAATTGTTAAAAAAATTTTTTTTTTATAAAACGATTCAAATTTACGTTCATCTTATTCTTCATCATTTTCTGATTCCAAAAACATATAAATATGTTATATTCGGATTAAAAACAAGCTCTGAAAATTAAAAATATGAACATTATGATCAAAATTAAATTTTCGAAATCAATTTAAAAACACTTTCATCTTATTCCTTGTCTGTTCCTGATTCCAAAAACATATAGATATGATATGTTTGGATTAAAAACACGCTCAGAAGGTTCAAACGAAGAGAGGTACAGAAAAGCGTGCTATCCTTCTCAGCGCAAATAGGCTACAACCCCGCTCTTCTTGTCAATTTCACTGCCTTTGCCACGAGCGGTGGACTTACGATGCTATGAGTATACGGTCTTGCTGAAAAATTGCATTGCGTTCAGTTTCATTCTGTGAGTTCGACAGCTTGACTAAATGTTGTATTTTCGCCTTACGCGACTTGTTTCTTTCTTCTTCTTGTTTGCTTGGCGTATTTGTTTATTGTTTGTTGTTGTTGTTGTTGTTTGCCTTTGCGATATCATTTCTAAATGTTGACCGGTGTTTTACGAAGCATGTATGTTAACATAGGGAAATGAATAAATGCCTAAGTAGGCCTAAGTAATAGATATATAAGCCTAAATGATAAACATTGATAAATGAATAGATGTTTGAATGCAGTTATTTGCACTTGCTTGAAACAAAACTTAGTATCATTGGAAGCGTTAACTATATCTTTTTGGAAAGTCCGAGACCTTTACAATACATGCTATAATTATATTCATTCTTCATCTAGTCAAGCCAGAACGATGAGACATAGCCCACAGTAAAGTACCCGGCACTATGTGTAGTTTGTACAATACAATTAAGCCGCAACAACAGACAACCAAGCAAAAACTACAACAACAAAAACACACCCAAAGGCATGTATATTTAAATTGTTCGTTTGACAGATACTCCGTGTAGATACGACAACGTTAACCGGCTGAACAGGGGACGGTTGTGCGGGTGAGTAAAGCACTTGTACACTGCATACACTCTTTCTTGCTGCAGACAAGTTAGTCGTCAGCTCTTGCCATACTCGAGGATCTATGTACACGCCACAATGCACTACTAAGTGCTAATGTCCTGTTCTCTTCAGGATACGTAGGATTTTAATCTGTATACCTCCCACATAAGATTTCCGCGAAGATATTAATCGCAAGTGTAATCCATGTATTTATGAGAGTGAGAGAGAGAGAGAGAGAGAAAGAGAGAGAGAGAGAGAGAGAGAGAGAGAGAGAGAGAGAGAGAGAGGGAGAGACTGACACACACACACGCACACGCACACTCACACACACACACACACACACACACACACACACACACACACACACACACACACACACACACACACACACACAGACTCGTGAAGGGATAGATGGGTGGAGAGATCAAATAACATAGAATGTTTCATCCACGATCCAATAACTAAACACCTGCCACTATTCGCTTCTTTCTTCTCTAGAACATCACAGGGAGCGTGCATGATGGAAAGGAGCGGAGGCCCGAGACGCGCTCTGCTGACGGAGGTCAACCTGAGATACCTGAGGATCGCTCTTTACGCTGCACTCTTCATCTTCGCCTTCTTCGTCGTCATCCCCGTCCCCCTCACCACGGTACGTCCCCCTCACCACGGTACGTCCCCCTCACCACGGTACGTCCCCCTCACCACGGTACGTCCACCTCACCACGGTAAGTCCCCCTCACCACGGTACGTCCCCCTCACCACGGTACGTCCCCCTCACCACGGTAAGTCCCCCTCACCACGGTACGTCCCACTCACCACGGTACGTCCCCCTCACCACGGTACGTCCCCCTCACCACAGTACGTCCACCTCACCACGGTACGTCCACCTCACCACGGTACGTCCCCCTCACCACGGTACGTCCCCCTCACCACGGTATGTCCCCCTCACCACGGTACGTCCCCCTCACCACGGTACGTCCCCCTCACCACGGTACGTCCCCCTCACCACGGTACGTCCCCCTCACCACGGTACGTCCCCCTCACCACAGTACGTCCACCTCACCACGGTACGTCCCCCTCACCACGGTATGTCCCCCTCACCACGGTACGTCCCCCTCACCACGGTACGTCCCCCTCACCACGGTACGTCCCCCTCACCACGGTACGTCCCCCTCACCACGGTACGTCCCCCTCACCACGGTACGTCCCCCTCACCACGGTACGTCCACCTCACCACGGTACGTCCCCCTCACCACGGTACGTCCACCTCACCACGGTATGTCCCCCTCACCACGGTACGTCCCCCTCACCACGGTACGTCCCACTCACCACGGTACGTCCCCCTCACCACGGTACGTCCACCTCACCACGGTATGTCCCCCTCACCACGGTATGTCCCCCTCACCACGGTACGTCCCCCTCACCACGGTACGTCCCCCTCACCACGGTATGTCCCCCTCACCACGGTATGCACCACAGTCTCGTTTTACAGCCCAGCCTGCCCATACACACATTTCACAATGCAAGTTTCACAAGTCTTACAAGTTTCACAAGTCTTACAAGTTTTTAATAAGGTTTTGGCCACAGGGGAAGAAAACAAACAACCCACACACAACAACAAAATTAATCCAATATTGAACAACCTCACGAAACCAACCACCTGTCAACTACGACCGTCCAGAGGATTCTAATATCGAACACATGTCTATAACGACCATCCCAAGAATCCCAGACATGTTTTTCTTCTTTATAATCAACCTTTCCATAGCAAACACCTGTATTTAACGACCATCCCAAAGGACCGCAGACATGTCTTTCTTACATATTATTCACCTTTTCATAGCGACAACTTTTCTATAACGACCCTTCTCATGTAAACCGTTTTGTAAATCACCATATGTAATTTATTCCTTTCTCAACAACAATAGAAAAGTACGATTTTCCCCTCCATGTTAATGAATTGTGTGCGACTCATATTCATGTTTAATACGTTTCGCAAGCGTTTTAACGTCAATAACTCTGGCACCAGTGGCATTGTATTGACACTGTTGGCTGGTCCCGAGGCCGTTCTTTCATGGTAGGTACCACTGCAAAAAATAAAGACACATTAATGTAAGTGTATGAAATGTCCGCTTAGTGTTGTATTGTGCTCTCTCGCCAGAAGAAGATCGGTGGCTGTTTCCTGTTCTCTGACTTCAGCCACTTCGGGCCCTACTCCAACTGTAACTACAGCCTGGCCATGGCCGTGTTGCTCCAGATGCTCTACACGACCTTCAGGCTCGTCGTCCTCGTCCTGGCCTTGCTGGGCAGGCTGACCAACAGGTCCGTACAGTGGAACCCCCCTTTTAAGACCTCCACAAATCTGAGAAAATCAGGTCTTAAAAAAGAGGGAGTGTAAAAATGGAGTTAAAGTTGGAGGGGTTATGAACAAGAAATGGGAAAAAGGCAAGGTTTTAAAAGGGAGAAAGTCTTAAATTGGGGGTCTCACAAGGAGGTTCCACTGTCCCAGCATGTCTTAAGTATCATCATCATCTTCTCAGACATGTTTTTTGATCTTTAGCGCACTTGCAATGCGCGTGTGCAGTTTACATGACTAATCTTGCTGATAAGCGTCCTAATTACAAAATGGTTCATGTTGCAATGACTGTCATTATCGCCAAGATGTTCCTCTTCTTGCTAGGAAGTGTTATGATTGCGAACATTTTTATGTTCTTGATAACTTCCTTGATTACGAAATTGTCCATGTTCTTGCTAATTGACATGATTACAAAGTTGTTCACGTTCACGATACAAACTTGAAGGATGACCAAGCTGTTGACGTGGCTGTTGTATTGTTGACAGGTCCTTGCTGCTGACCGACAATGTGGAGATGGTGTACACTGCGCTGGACACAGTGTCGTCTCTCCTCATCCTCATCTCTGCCTGCATCCTGTCTGCTGGCATCGGCTACACGTGTTCCGACGTGCCCAACCATCTTCTGTGAGCTGCATCTTTTTATGCATAATGTTTCCCTTAGGGAACCCCCCCATTTCAGAGCCCCTTTTATACCCCTGCTCCATGTAAAGACGTCTTCATGTGCAGTGTATATAGTTTATCAAGCTGCACCTGTATCTGGAAATATTTTGCTTTCTTGACAAAAGCCCATTGAAGATCCCCCTCTCTTTAAAGCTGTCCATTCATAGGTGAAAGTATGCAGTATACAGTTTTTAAAGTTTCACCTTGTTGTTGTTGTTGTTTTTGTTGTTGATGTTGTTGTTGTTGTTGTTGTTGTTGTTTTTGAAAACATACGCTCGGAAATACTGATAATTGACCATGATATTTTGGCCTGTAAATGTAAGATCCCGTCAGTCTGTAAGAAGTAGGCCTAAATCGATTAGAAATGTCGTGCGTGCGTGTAAATGTTGTTGTTGTTGTTGTTGTTGTTGTTGTTGTTGTTGTCGTCTTTAATGTAACGTTAAGTTACCAACATACTTTTTCAATGAACAGCTATTGTTTTGGTGTTATCTGGTTGTTAACTTTGTTTGGTTGTCCTGTACAGCTGCACGGATTATCAGATCAACGGGGACGACACTGCGGCTCACAAGATGCGTGTTGCTGAGGTAGGCAATGTGGCCACAAGTTTGCAATAAACACACACACACACACACACACACACACACACACACACTGGCACACACACACACACTGACACACACACACACACACACACACACACATACACACACACACACCGGAAGACAGATACCAACCGGTGTTAGTTGTTTGCTATTAGACAAAGTAGCTTGTTCTCTACGGAAGCCACCATATCCACAGATACGAAAAAAGAATGATAATTTTGATACAACATAGTTTGAAAACAGGAAAAGAATTATACGGAAGCGGACAAACTAGACAGAAAAAGCAAGTAACAATATTGTCAATTGATGCTAAACTGATTCAAAGCTGGGGAAAATAGTGAGGGGAAGGGAAAGAAGGACACAAGTGTGCTTTATGATATTAATAACATCCTGTCCACCAGGCGGGGGCGTGGATCAGCTTCGTCCTGTGGCTCCTCCTGGTGCACACTGGCATCTTCTGGCTCTTCCGCCAAGGGAAGCTACCCTTCGTGTTCAAAGCTAAAGCTTCCGATGAGAGCGGAACGGCAAATGTAGCGGAGACCTCGACACCAGCCACAGACACTACGGCCCGGGATGTTGCTGACGTGGATTTTGACGTTGCTCCCACCGCTACCATGGACACGTCTGCTTCAACCGGTCATCCTTCCCCTCCTCCTTCTCCTTCCATTGATACTTATTCAACGGTTGACAAGTCTAACAATCACAAGTCTCCTTCAAACGATCACAAGTCTCCTTCAAAGGACCATAACTCTACTCCTTCAAAGGACCACAAGTCTCCTTCAAAGGATGACAAGTCTTCCTCAAAGGATCACAAGTCTCCTTCAAAGGATCACAAGTCTCCTTCAAAGGATCACAAGTCTCCTTCAAAGGATCACAAGTCTCCTTCAAAGGGCCATGGTATAGCTGGTGCTGATCCTAAAACTCCATATCCTCCCCCAGACAATCCTCCGTCAAAAGTTCACAATTCTCGCTTACGGGTGTCCGGCGCTCCTTTAAGGGTGTCGAATGCTCCTTTAAGGGTGTCTAAGGCTCCTTTGCAGGTGTCCAGTTCTGCCCATGATGCCCCTCCTCACTATTCCCCCACTGCTGACCCTTACGCCTTTTCCAACAATGCCTACGATCCTGACACCAACTGCTGAAGGTGGTGCTCCTGGGGCCTGACCTCTCCACTGAAGCCCAGAGTCAGGCCTTCCTGCAGCGGCTTCACGGCGTCTTTGATGGAATGGAAAGGAGTAAGTATCTCTGTGGGCAAGCGAGTATGGCGTGGAGCTTCACTAGTGTTAATCTGCATGAGCTAGGTGCTTTTCTGACTGGAATCAACGTCACTTGCCACTTGAACACTTGCAGCGAATGACGATGTACTCGCACAGCCTTTGTTGCCGGATGTATGTCCTACACGTCACATATGCATTGCATTGTCGGGTGTTTTTACATTTAGTCAAGTTTGTGTAGTTTGAAGAGTCCGTCCACATATTAACGCATTTAAGACTTTCTACAGTACGTGTTAAATTCATACGCTTTAGTATAACATTTCTTTGAATAGGGAGATTTGATTGGCGATGTTTTCTACTCAATCAATCAATCAATGAGGCTTATATCGCGCATATTCCGTGGGTACAGTTCTAGGCGCTCTGCAGTGATGCCGTGTGAGATGAAATTTTATACGGCCAGTAATTGCAGCCATTTCGGCGCATATTTACCTTTCACGGCCTATTATTCCAAGTCACACGGGTATAGGTAGACAATTATTAACTGTGCCTAAGCAATTTTTGCCAGGAAACCCTTTTGTCAATCGTGGGATCTTTAACGTGCACACCCAATGTAGTGTACACGGGGGGGGAGTTCGGACACCGAAGAGAGTCTGCACACAAATTTGACTCTGAAATAAATTTCCGCCGAACCTGGGATCGAACTCACGCTGACAGCGGCCAACTGAATACAAATCCAGCGCGCTACCACCTGATCTATATCCCCGCCCGATTGTGTGAAGAGATTGTGTGATTTGCTTGCTTCATTGAACCTTGTAGGTCATATTTTATGTTCCTAGACTCATTCACTATACTGCGTAACTTGAAAGCACTGCAAGAAAAAACGGGTTTGACTGCAGCTTTGCACTGCTGTCTTTTACGTTTACTATTTTACATATTATATTATATGAAGTCTTATATCGCGCGCGTATCTCCAGACTCGGACTCAAGGCGCAGGGATCTATTTATGCCGTGTGAGATGGAATTTTTTACACAATACATCACGCATTCACATCGACCAGCAGATCGCAGCCATTTCGGCGCATATCCTACTTTTTACGGCCTATTATTCCAAGTCACACGGGTATTTTGGTGGACATTTTTTTTTTATCTATGCCTATACAATTTTGCCAGGAAAGACCCTTTTGTCAATCGTGGGATCTTTAACGTGCACACCCCAATGTAGTGTACACGAAGGGACCTCGGTTTTTCGTCTCATCTGAAAGACTAGCACTTGAACCCACCACCTAGGTTAGGAAAGGGGGGAGAAAATTGCTAACGCCCAAACGTGAATGCTATCTAAATCCGTGATCGAATAATCCAAATGTTTTCAACTAATCTTTTATAGCAATTTAGAAACCAGACGTTTTCTTACTTAACATTTTGTTTCTAACCTACTTGTTTTACATGTGTTACACGATTTGTGGTTGTGACTGAGCTATTCTCTGATTAAAGCATGCTGGTTCGTTGTTTCACTGTTCGTTTTGGCATGTCGTATTATCATTTACATGTTTCTAGTATTATTGTATACACGGAGATCTCTATTTGCACACGTAGCTCATAGGTAAATAAAATGTATTGAGTTAATGTTTCACGTGTTGAGTGCATTCCATGTTGTTCACATACGAAGCAGGGGCTTTAATTTTGTATTACCCATAACCACTCTCTGTGTCTCTCTCGTGTCTGTCCTTTTAGCGAATATGTGGTAACAACGGTTTCCACACATTAGAACAGGAAGAAGAAAAATTCAACTATGTGTGTGTGTGTGTGTGTGTGTGTGTGTGTGTGTGTGTGTGTCCATCGGTTGTTGCTGCTGTTGTTGTTTGACTGTTTTCGCTTTTGTTCCGTTTAATTTTATTGGCTGTGTTTTTGGTTTTGTTTCTGTTTTATTTTGATATCGTTCTTGTTGTCGTTGCTGCTTCGGCAGTACCCATTAGGCATCTTACTCGTAACACTTAGTAAGGTGCACTTTAAGTGGCAATAAAAATGTTCAGAAAGTGTGAATCAAGTCATGAAAGTATCACAAAACACGCACCTGATCCGACCCTTTCTATAGTGCATTTTACAAAATTATTCTTTTTGCACTGCTTAACTATCTGAGTTGGAGTGACAGTCATGCAACACTCGCACAGGCACAGAACAGACAGAATAATGAATACATCAAATTGATGAACCACAAGGTGAAACAACTGCATGATTATTTAAACACATATATTCGTCAGATTTTGTTTTTCGATGCGAACGCACACCACCAACAACTAAAATACACAGAAGCGATGGTCTTATGCTGGATTACTGGATTTCGATTTTAACATAGATTTAAAGGCTCTAACGTTCTACTTTATGTTATGCAAGCTTATGAAACTGAGACTTTCTTGTGGAATGAATAATCATGCAGTTTTAGACTGAAAGTTGTTGCTAACATTTCAAACTGCTGGATTAGTAGCTCTATAGCTCACAGGGTGCGACTCTGGGCGGGGATATAGCTCAGTTGGTAGCGCGCTGGATTTGTATTCAGTTGGCCGCTGTCAGCGTGAGTTCGATCCCAGGTTCGGCGGAAATTTATTTCACAGAGTCAACTTTGTGTGCAGACTCTCTTCGGTGTCCGAACCTCCCCCCGTGTACACTACATTGGGTGTGCACGTTAAAGATCCCACGATTGACAAAAGGGTCTTTCCTGGCAAAATTGCTTAGGCACAGTTAATAATTGTCTACCAGGCTATACCCGTGTGACTTGGAATAATAGGCCGTGAAAGGTAAATAAGCGCCGAAATGGCTGCAATCTACTGGCCGTATAAAATTTCATCTCACACGGCATCACTGCAGAGCGCCTAGAACTGTACCCACGGAATATGCGCGATATAAGACTCATTGATTGATTGATTGGTCTAGTGATTGACAATTTGCAAGTGTTAACTCCAGGGGCCTGTGTGTGGGCGTGGCGAACAGTTTTGCCCCTCCAGTGGTGAGGAAAACAATGAATATAGCCTACTGTGCGGGGGCAACACTGTTTTTGTCAATTTGTTGATTTTGGCTTAGTTTATCCTAAGCGGAAGGAAGAAAACACATCTGACAAATCCGGTTATCTGGCTTTTTCGTCGTGTTGTATCCGGAATTTTAAACACTCCACGTTTTGTGTTGCAAACTGTTGAAAAAATGCAATGTTCACTGCTAACATCTAGCCGAATATCGGAGTTTTAACACCAAGTGAACTTTGAAATACTCTGTAAACCCATACTGTAAACATGCATATATATATGATCGAAGAATTTTGTTTTGTTTATTTGTTTGTTAGTTAGTTAGTTAGTTAGTTTGTTTGTGTTTGTTTGTTGGTTTGTCTGGTTTCAAGTTTGGTGAAAACTCTCACCTGAGAGTTGAGTATGAGCCGGTGACTCTGCATGTGGCTTTAACATGGCAAAAACAAATAAATGGGCAAAATGCCAAACAACTCAAGTGGCGTACAGGGCATGCATACACTTGACTCTGTACGAGTCAGTCTCAACACAGACAGTGCATACACTTGACTCTGTACGAGTCAGTCTCAACACAGACAGTGCGAGTAACAGTGGCAGGGCCCAGTGTGCACACGGTACTCGACACAAACGGACCCCAAGGATGTAAATGGCTCAACTTGCTTGACTAGGAACTTGTCACACTTGTGTCGCTAGTACATTGTCTATTTCTCTTCGCCAACGCCAAAGGAAAACGCTGTCAGAAATGAGATGTATGACGGTGTGCTAGAGCAATCTCCTCCATAACACAGTTGATGAGTTGTGTGTGTTGAACTAAACACTACTGCTTGACTGAGACGGCCATGCGGAAGTGAATTTCGTGACACCATGGAAGTGTTGACCGAGGGCAACGTGAGGATCGTGACAGTAGTGATCTGTAGTGTGCTGTCCTTCTGCGCACTTCTCGTCATTGTTTCTCTCTCCCTCATCTTGGTGAGTTGACAGTGTGCGTGTGTGTGTGTGTGCCTGTATTGCCTGTGTGTATAATGTGTGTGTGCGTGTTTGTGTGTGTGTGTGTGTAGCGATGTGTGTGTGTCTGTGTGTCTGTCTGTGTGTGTGTGCTTGTGCGTGCTTGCATGTATAGATTGTGTGTATAGTGTGTGTGTGTGTGTGTGTGTGTCTGTGTGTAGCGGTGTGTGTGTGAGTGTAGTAGTGCTGTGTGTGTGTTTGTGTGTGTGTGTGTTTGTCAGTGTGGTTCTTTCAGAATCGCTTGTCACATGTGTGTCAGTACTGAGTAGTCATTGATAGTGTGACTCACTAAGAGTAAGTGAAATAGTCGTAACTTGTTCAAGTGAACATCCGCAACTTAGGAGTATGGTATAATATACAGTTCGTAAAATGTAGCATTGAATTCCTTATGTTAGGCCTATAGCCCAAAGACCTGCGACTGTATTGGTATAAGTACGGTAAGTCGCACTTGTTGCACTTGTTGGGTTTGGTTTGAGACTGAGGCTTCACAAGGGACCGACACGGGTCAACTTTATGTGCGGACTCAGAGACGGTATCCATGTTCCACGCCCGTGTCACCACTGTGGCACGTAAAAGACCTCGGCCATTCGGCTGCCATAAGTGCAGGTGGCTGATTATAAATAAACACGCAGACACCTGGGTAGCGGGACTCTGTTGCTGCTAGCTTTCCACTTGGAGGAAGCCACCCGAATTTCCCAGCGTTGACCAGTACAATAAAGTTATGAAAATGAGAAAAAAAGTGCAGTATAGGCCAGATAGAGAAGTTGTTAGGAGTAGGGAGGAGACGGATGAACGAAGAAACGCGATAGAACAGAATGATAATGAAGTGGATTGTCTTGATATATAAATGTCTTCACTTCTTTGATCATATATATATGACTAAGTGCCAAAAGGTGCGCACGAAAAGCGGACAAAGGGGCTAAAAAATAAAAGTTGACAAACACGACTGATATTGTGATTTTTGTTAAGACAACAGATGCTGGAACCCAATTACGAAAAGAAAAGATAAATTTACCCAAATGATTTTACAAATAACGATAATTTTGTTCGTTATATCATTCAAAACGGCACTGAGTCATAGCATTAAGGTTATCTCGCACGTTTTTAAAGCTAGGGCTTTGAAACTTGGCACACAACCAAAGTATAATGACCTCCAGGTATGGTGCACATCACACTAAACAACATTGAATTTCAAGGTCACAGCGAGGTTAAATTTCCTTTGCAAACTGGAAAATTGTCGTTGTCACGTCTTACATGTTTTAATACTAGATCAGTTAGACTTTACATACTTCACATACTTTCAGCATTTTTATAAAACCTCATTAAAAGTGACCTGCTTGTTAATCTTTGTCAAAGTTCAAGGTCACAGCGGGGTCACATCTGGTCCAAATGTGGAATATTTTCAATTTATTCAGCGCGTTTATAGCACGAGCTTTGAAAATACACACAGTTCTAGTGTATAATGTTCACACACGATTAAAGTCTGGTTGAAAAAGTCAAGGTCACAGCAGGGTCGCGTTGAGGTCAAACATATACATTTTTCAATGAGGTTTTCTCATATGTTTTTGAAGCTAGGGCCTTGAAACTTGGCACACTACGCAAGTTAAATTAAACCTCATCAAATTCCAAGGTCACAGTAAGGTTAAAGATCCTTTAAGGATATTTTCTAAAAAAGGTGACCGCCTGGTTAATGTTTGTCAAATTTCAAGGTCACAGCAGTGCCATCTGGCTTAAACTTTGAAAAATTGTCAATTTCTTCAACTAGTTTTATAGTGTTTGAAGTCATTCACACATGATGAAAGTCTGGTTGATAAAATCAAACGTCAAGGTCGCAGCGGGGTCGCATTGAAGTCAGACACATACAATTGTCATTTTCACGAACGCCTTTTAAGCAACACCTTTGAAACTTCACACATTCCAAAGTTTTGATGTTGTTTGGTTATAATCAAAGTGTGGTCAATTTCCATGATTGAGAGCAATCAGAGGGGTCAAGTTGAGGTCACACAAAAGAGATTAAATTGTCGACACAACAGATGAGACTGGCTACCACTGTTTATTTTAATACACTTTTATGCAAATTTTAAATTGTGTTCAACCATATACACCAAACTCACCCAAACTCCTGAAACATCCAAGAAAAGGAAAAATGTGTCCAAGCAAGGAAAAACGCCATTTCTTCAAAGGCTGGAATAACTACAGAGGCAGCCGCGTCATTACACACAATGCAATTACGTCATACATCATACATTTCTATGAGTCATGTTGAATGGAATGGTGGCATGTGCCTCTATTCTAGCTAACAACAAAGCTGAAAAAATGAATATTATCTGTTTGTTTTGTTTGTTTTACCCGTACGAGACCTTTCTGTGACCTTGACATGTGACAAGGATCTACCTTAACTTCTTTAAGTCGGAGTTGAGAGTTGTGTGATGTTTGAAGGCTCTCCCTTTAAAAAAAACTGAGATAATGATGCATTTTCGTGTTTTTGATTTGCCCATGTGACCTTGAGATTCGACAAAGGTCAACAAGACTTTAACCGTGTATGGAGGCTATTAAGCCCAAAAATGTGAACTTTCAAGGTTCTTGCTTTGAAAAACTCTGAGAAAAAGGTTATGTTTTTTTTTTTACCCACACGAGACCCTGCTATGACCTTCACATTTCTCAAGGATCAACCTTGAATTCTCCATGTTGAACAATCATTAAGCAAAAGCGTTGTTTGAAGTTTGAAGGTTCTAGCTTCAAAAATCTCTGAAAAAATATGTTTCATCCGTTTTCTGAACCACATGTGACCCAGCCGTGACCTTGAAATCTGACAAGGGTCAACAAGACTTTTACCATGCATGGGGGCGATTAAACCCCAAATGTGTGTGAAGTTTCAAGGTTTCAACTTAAAAAACGTCTGAGAAAAATATACATTTTCCTTTTTGGACAATGTGTTGCACGCAAGACAACACGACAAACGCTCGTGTTATCATTCTTTTACTTTAAGGTCGACTTGCGTGCCCGCTCTTTCGCTAATCTCAATTAAAATTCATCTTAGAAGTTCGGTTTTATTACGCTTTTAATTAAGAAGATTAAACTAAGACAACAAATAGTTAGTTTTACCCATTAAACTCGATAAGGTAGTGACATTTTATGTTGAACGCAAGAAGGTGTCGCACGCAAGATCTGAAAAGATGTTGACGACATAATTTCAACACTTGATAGCGCAATCGTGGTTCGTGATTTCTTCACAAATTTTGAACACAGAATGTGTCACGTGGTTCCGTAAATGAAGTAGATCTTTGTACATGTAAATTTTGTTTTTAAAAGAAAATAACCGTTAATTACCGAACATTTTGTCGCACGCAAGATATGACGAAATTTTCAAATCGTTTTCAAAAATGCTGTTCAAAAGTTCTGCAGTCTTTGCTGGATTACTTGAAAGACAGCAGTTTGATACACCGTTATCGCTTGACGTGTCGACATCAATTCCAGAGTTTTTGAAAAAGAAATTTAGTAAATATCTGCGATTGAAAAATGTATGCCGTGATGACGAATCATCTTGCGTGCGACACCTTAAAATTCGGTTATCGAAAAAAAAAAATTCTCTCGAGATTTAGATTTGACGTTTGGTCTCGTCTGTAAAGCGATGTTTCAGGCATTCAATCAAACTAAATGCAATTCATTTGTGCTTCTTGTTATTTTTCTGTGGCATATTCAAAACACGAGGTATCACGATGTCCTTTTTCAGATGGCCGGTTTTGGCGTTATTTTTGACTTTAAACAAAGATAACTTCAAAACCGTTCAAGTCAGACACACGAAATTATGTCCACTATCTCTTCGCACATTCATCCACACACACACCAATTTTCAGCAGACACACGTTTTTAGAAACATTTTTATTGTAAAACAAAGTCGTCTTCTGTTCTGTGAGCACCTTTTGGCACTTAGTCATATATATATATATATATTCCATGATTTGTTTTGATTGCAGAGCACTACGGGAGGTAACTGCATTCTGTATGCACACAGCACGAGTTATGGTTCCGATGCGTTGTGCAGCTTTCCCATTGCCATAGCAACTATCTTTCTTCTCCTCTACTGCCTGGCACGGGCTGTTTTCATCGTCGTCGCGTTGAGGGGCATTTTTGGCAAAGAGTAAGTACACGTGTACAATCTCGCTTGTTTCTGTCATAGGAAATATATGATATTTCCCAAAGCAAAAGCATAGGCTGTGCGAATATATGATTAATCAAGTTTTAATAAACAATGTTTTCGACCAAACAAAGACTTTAAGACACCTCTCACAGGTGTGTGTGTGTGTGTGTGTATGTGTGTGTGTGTGTGTGTGTGTGTGTGTGTGTGTGTGTGTGTGTGTGTGTTGGGGGGGGGGGGATCGGAGTAGGTTAATGATGTTCATTCGTTTGATATTATTTCTTTGGGGCAACAGTTGCACAAGTAAACGGATGTTTTTTTAATTATACTTTTTCTGACCAACATACAAAGAGAAACCGATGTTGAGCTCCAGGCTTCAGCGTCTAATGCATGCATCCTAGCTTTTTGTTTGCCTTACCCATTAACACAAAACGGATGAAAGTATAAACTGACATGGCTGCCATGGACACCACACAAAAAGGACAAAGAAGTGTGCGGTTGCTTTACTGCATGAACACATGACTAGGTTGAGTATACCGTCTTTAAGAAACTGATGCTCGTACGTTGGACGTTATGTTTAAAACGTCTTTCTTTAACTACTTTTTGTGGGTTTTTTAGTACCCACGGCAATGGTAGTAGTTGCTTACCAGTCATGGTTGAAGCAGGCCGGTTTCTTATCAGATTTAAGTGAGTTTCCCGCCACCTTATGTAGCAATCTGCTATTTATATGAGTTGGAGTAAGAATATGTGATTTAATAAAATAATAATAATAATGGTGATTTCTATAGCGCTTTCGAACACACAAAGCGCTTTACAAAAGCAATAACAACATCATTACCAGAATGACGCCATTGACGGAATAGAACACAATCATAAACACTTTACAACAAAAACCAAAAACAAAACATAAATGTTACAAAAATCCAGAGGCTCTTACAGGAACGAACTCGGAGTATACACAACAATTATGATGCACACACACACACACACACACACACACACACACACACACACACACATGTCCACACACACGCACCACGCACACACACACACACACACACACACACAGTAAACATTGTTCATCCGAAAAGTGCACATTCACAGGGTCGCGACAACTACATCATCATAGAATGCTTCTCTGAAGAGGTGAGTCTTGAGATTTGCTTTGAAAGAAGGCAGAGATGGACTGAGACGTAGAGACAAAGGGAGTTTGTTCCAGATATGATCAGCTGCGACTGAAAGACAGCGGCCACCATGATCGTCCCTCTGATACTTAGGAGCTTTGACAAATTTATTTTGGGAGGCAGAGCGGACAACCCTTTCAGGATTGTTTTTCTGCACGAGATCGGACAGGTACTGTGGAGCCGTGCCCGCGGCAATTTGATAGAAAATGCAGCAGATCTTGTATTTAATTCTTTGTTCCACTGGAAGCCAATGTAGCTGTTTGAGTAGAGGCGTGACGCTTTGTTTCATAGGTGTTCGAAACACGAGTCTAGCGGCAGCGTTCTGGACTAGTTGCAGGGGCTTGGTGACAGATTTGGGACATTCAGCGAGCAGTGAATTACAGTAGTCTAATCTAGAGAGTATGCCGGAACAGACTAGTCTTTTGGTTGCGTCTTCGGTAAGGTACTGTCGAATGGAACCTATACGCCGGATCTCCATTCGCGCTGCTTTACATGTTTGGACTACATGCTGTTTCATGCTAAGATCTTTGTCAAAAAAGACTCCGAGATCACGGGATGTATCAAATTTTCATTTAATTAATATACTTACCCAACTCACTTAGTAAATACCCTCCCAACCTACCCCGCAATCGTTTTTACATTTAGTCAAGTTATGACTAAATGTTTTAACATAGAGGGGTGAATCGAGACGAGGGTCGTGGTGTATGTGTGTGTGTGTGTGTGTGTGTGTGTGTGTGTGTGTGTGTGCGTGCGTGTAGAGCGATTCAGACCAAACTACTGGACCGATCTTTATGAAATTTGACATGAGAGTTCCTGGGTATGATATCCCCATACATTTTTTTCATTTTTTTGATAAATGTCTTTCATGACGTCATATCCGGCTTTTCGTGAAAGTTGAGGCGGCACTGTCACGCCCTCATTTTTTAACCAAATTGGTTGAAATTTTGGTCAAGTAATGTTCGACGAAGCCCGGACTTCGGTATTGCATTTCAGCTTGGTGGCTTAAAATTTAATTAATGACTTTGGTCATTAAAAATCTGAAAATTGTAAAAAAAAATTTTTTTTATAAAACTATCCAAATTTACGTTCATCTTATTCTCCATCATTTGCTGATTCCAAAAACATATAAATATGTTATATTTGGATTAAAAACAAGCTCTGAAAATTAAATATATAAACATTATTATCAAAATTAAATTTTCGAAATCAATTTAAAAACACTTTCATCTTATTCCTTGTCGGTTCCTGATTCCAAAAACATATAGATATGATATGTTTGGATTGAAAACACGCTCAGAAAGTTAAAACAAAGAGAGGTACAGAAAAGCGTGCTATCCTTCTCAGCGCAACTACTACCCCGCTCTTCTTGTCAATTTCACTGCCTTTGCCATGAGCGGTGGACTGACGATAGCGAGTATACGGTCTTGCTGCGTTGCATTGCGTTCAGTTTCATTCTGTGAGTTCGACAGCTACTTGACTAAATGTTGTATTTTCGCCTTACGCGACTTGTTCATGGTTGAAGGTGGTGTTTCATTGGGAATGAGTATGCCGGCGATATGTGCCGCGCATGCGCGGGCGGCCGGTGAGGGGAGGTAACTACCAGGACCTTGTTGTCAAGGTTTTGTTTTGTTTTGGGAGTTACCTCCCCCTGTTTCCAGGGTTAGTACTTCAAGTCTTACGCATCAAACTGAAGTTAATGCTGTCTTCTTCGCACACAGGTATATAGGTCACAAGGTATTTCTCATCGTCTGCACCGTTGTTGACGTCATATCCTGTTTGCTGACGCTGGTGTCCGGTGGCCTCATTTCCCATGGCTTCAACGTCATGTGCTCCGAGGTCTTCAAACCGCACCCTGACAAGTGAGAATGGGCTGGTTTTCTCCCATTTTCTCTTTCTTTCATTCCAACAGTTTGTCAGCATTGTGTTTAAGGGTAGTCGCGTTGTATGTCGAAGGTAGATACAGAGGCTTGTGAGGACCATGAAGAACAAGAAATTCCTCCGAGGTAGGAAAAACACCCCCGTCCTTACCATTCTCACTGCCACCAACTGAGAAGGTTATTTCCCTTTGACCATTAATATGTCCCTCTATAAGTCCTTGTAGAATCTTAATCCACCAATAACTCCCTAACCGTGTGTTTGACTGGTCCCAATTTTTGTAAGGACCGTCTCAGGAATGTATAGAACCTGTTCACCAAGTTTGGTGACGATCGGTCCGTTCATTCTTGAGATCTATATGCGAACACAAACACACAAACAAACAAACACATCGACCGAATCCTATACACACCATTATACCAGGGGTGAAAATACACCCGCAGACTAAAGAGGCAGACAGACAAACAGATCGACAGGCAGACATACTCATATGTTTTCTTCTGTGTTTGTTTGTTTGTTTGGGGACTCACTATTGAAACTTTGTGGATATCAGCGTGTAGTTCGTGCTGTTAATAACATCTTGTCATCTTGTACACTTGTCGTCATTTACTTCCTGATTGTAAACCGTATTTTTGTGTGTAGGTGTGGGTCTCTGGACATCTACATCCCTGCAACCAACAGCTTTCTCAAACATTATCATCTTCGTCTGAATATTGCAGAGGTAAGTAACAACACTTATAATTACGAGTAGACAGATTTGGAAGGCGTCCATTGTATCGTGGGCAGTATGGGTCTGATTGTACGAATTTCATTTGCTTTCGCTATTTATTTGTTTACCATGCCAATGCCATCTAAAACAATACCAGTTCAAACTCACTCAGTGAAAATCTGAAAAGGATGAAAGAAAAAAAGGAAGGAAAGAAAGAATACTAGTTTTAGCGAAGAAATAAATGAACGGCAAACCAGTATGAGTGACGTAGGAAAGAAAAACAAGCCAAAGAGGGAAGGAAAGGATAAAAAGAAATATTTTACATGCACAACCGTGTGTGAAGCAGACACATAGTGTTTAGATCTCGGTCTCCGTGTATCCTTCTTCATGCCCTGTAGTGTTTCCGCGGTTTCATGTTCTACCCGTACCTCTGTGTTGCAGGGGGGAGTGTGGCTGGGGTACGTGCTGTGGTTGCTGCTCATCTATGTGCTAACCGTATATCTGTGTTGCTTGCAGGCGGGAGTGTGGCTGGGGTGGGTGCTGTGGTTGCTGCTCATCCTGTGCGACATGTTCTAACCGTATATCTGTGTTGCTTGCAGGCGGGAGTGTGGCTGGGGTGGGTGCTGTGGTTGCTACTCATCCTGTGCGACATGTTCTAACCGTATATCTGTGTTGCTTGCAGGCGGGAGTGTGGCTGGGGTGGGTGCTGTGGTTGCTGCTCATCCTGTGCGACATGTTCTAACCGTATATCTGTGTTGCTTGCAGGCGGGAGTGTGGCTGGGGTGGGTGCTGTGGTTGCTGCTCATCCTGTGCGACATGTTCTAACCGTATATCTGTGTTGCTTGCAGGCGGGAGTGTGGCTGGGGTGGGTGCTGTGGTTGCTACTCATTCTCTGCGACATGTTCCACGTGTGGAAGGCAGACCTTCTCTCCGCCTCCTCCCTCCCCTTCTCCATGCCCAGCTGGCCTATCAGGGGCCGCCAGCAAACAGGAAGTAAAGCCACCAAGGGGCGGAACGACAGCGAGGCCAGCTCAGAGAGGGACATCCAGCAGCCGCAGGGCAGCTCCAAGTACTTCTTCCGGCCGCGCTTGGCTGAAGGGGGGAGTGGGTCCAGGACTCCCCCTCCCTCTCGTCCTGTCCCAAAGAGACCGGAGGGACCCCCTAAAGGAGTGATGATGACCAAGTATTAGTCACCACCATGAGATCATAGAGATTTACCACATAATGTTCCAGGGACCCCCTAAAGGAGTGATGATGACCAAGTATTAGTCACCACCATGAGATCATAGAGATTTACCACATAATGTTCCAGGGACGGACCATTGACACTTTCATGAATACACATAATTATGTATAAAGAATCGCGCTTGCCCACCACTGACATTGCATGTTCAAATATTGTTTATGTAGATGTGTGCGTGCACGCGCGCCTGTGTGTGTGTGTGTGTGTGTGTGTGTGTGTGTGTGTGTGTGTGTGTGTGTGTGTGAGACAATGAGAGAGAGAGAGAGAGAGAGAGAGAGAGAGAGAGAGAGAGAGAGAGAGAGAGAGATTGACCTTGGCTGAAAATGGTAAAATTGAGCTACTTCAATAATTTGCTTAGTAAGGAATAAACATGTGAACAATACATTTTTATTTGATTTGATTCTGTAAAAGAAGCCATTGCGGGATGTCCGTTATTTCCCTTTCGTTTACGAGTTTTCACGTTATAAGAATTACTTGAAACTGATAGGGTGAGGCCAGTTTTCGGGGGGGGGGGGGGGGGGGTGTCAATTAGCCTTGCTGCTATAATCATCATCTGGAGGGGGGAGGGTAGGAAGAAAAATCGAGGTTTAATGGCTTAGGGCAAAGTATTCTGAAAATTTCAAAGCAATCCACGAAGTCATCATTGTGGAAATTTAGCGCTTTTTGTCATGGTACCCATCAAAATTGACGCAAAACCTCCCGTGTTTGACCTCTCCTTTGGTCGAAACCTGCCGCATCAGTAGGAATAGCATAGCGCACGAAATACGCAAGCTAGCTAAAAACAACATGTTCTGGATAGATAATTGATTTGACCTTCTTCTCGTATGTAAAATTTGTCACATTTTGCCTATTATAATGTTTTGACGATGTTTTATTGGTCCCTTCCGTGTTTGTATGGTCGATTTTGAGGGTACCCTTATTTGAGCGTGGCTGAGCCGGCTAACACACACTGTGACTGACACACTCTGGCACCGCGTCACACTGACACACACACACACACACCGTGGCACTGACTGACACACACACACCACACACTGTGACACACGTACACGCGCGCGCGCGCGCGCACGGCGGCTAACAGTGACACGTCACGTGACACACTGACACACACACACACACACACACACTGACTGACCGGCAAACACACCGACATGACGAGCACACACACACACCGGGCACACACACACACACACACACACACACACACACACACACGATCACTCAAACAACCTGAATAAATTATTGTTTATAGTCATAAATTCATAATGCCTTATAATTATTAGAATCAACTCCGTACGTCAGCGCTTCCCGAGCTGGAGCCGGCTGGCCGCGACTATCACAGCCGTGTCAGTGAGAAGTGACCTCTCCAGCCTCCTAGCAACTTGACGTCATCAGCATACAAAGTATCTTGTTTACAGAAGCGTTGCCAAGTGCTAGGTTCTTGAACAAATCTGCCAAGCCTCGACGAGTCGATAACTGGAATATCAGATTACTCGTGATGTGAATGCGATCTCTATTTCTGAATAAACTACAGCAGACGATCTTTACTGCGGCCGTAGCCAGTTGCTTCCCTTGTCTCATCTTACGTGAGGGAAAAGGGAAAGTTTGCGTGTCAAGAGAACACGTGAAGTATGTGTAGTGTGCTGTCGCGCGTATTGACAACGTGGTTGAGAACGCAGAAAGGACACAGTCCACTCAAAAAGTTTACTCCAGAATTCTTTAATTTGCGAAGTATGGTGAGTGACTGATGTTTCAGGCTGTCAGTGCAATTGTGTTGGTTAATGTTCGGATGTTTAGGTCGGTATGCGGCTGTCTTTCGTGGGTGCAAAGTGGTGTTTCTTGAAGTAGTGTTTTTGTGTTCATTGGAACACGTCACGTCACTTGTGTGTTTACTGAGATCTACCAGCGTGTGTTTGCAAGAGAGTGCAACTCGTGTTACACTCTCAAAAGGAAGAGAGAGAGAGAGAGAGAGAGAGAGAGAGAGAGAGAGAGAGAGAGAGAGAGAGAGAGAGAGAGAGAGAGAGAGAGAGAGAGAGAGAGAGAGAGAGAGAGAGAGAGAGAGAGAGAGAGAGAGAGAGTTAATGATACTGATAGTGGTCATGTGTCGCTTTTGTGAAGTTCCTGGTAAAAGTCTAAAACACTTCCAATTATTCAATTTGATAATCAGGTGGAACTATTGTATTAAGGTATGTGCCCTAAATCATGTAACTTCATCAGAAGATTATATTATTAATTTATTTGTGGGGACATTATGCAAGAATCAATAAAAACTGGAAGATTCATCCTCTGTTACACTACAGTACGTACTATTAGCTACACACTAGTTTTGGTTGCATTTTTATTTCTCTAATTCACCCAAATAATGTTTAAAAAAAAGAAGAAAATAATTAACCTGGTGTGAAGTTAATTGTTCTTTCTTCTTCTTCCAAGTCATTAAGTTGATTAACTGGGTCCTTTTGGACGTTTCAAGTTCAGCAAGAGGACTTTTGAGTAGAGCTTGTTCTTTAAGGAGGTACTGCCCTGTTCTTTTCTAGCATGCTTGTACATGTACACATGTGTGTCCCTTATAGATGTTACATTTATGTAAGATTGTTTGTTATATGAATTGTGTGTGTATATTTTCTTACATTTTTCTCATTTTGCAGACAGACATTGCTGCGTTGAGTTGTGATGAGTATCGCACTGAGACAGACGGGTTTGGGGAGATAGCGGTCCCAAAGAATAAGTACTATGGAGCCAACACAGCGAGGTCCATTATCAACTTTGCCATCGGTGGTCAAACAGAGCGCATGCCTGTGAGTTAATGAAGAATCACTGTTGTAATACATACATGTATATATATATGTTTTGAAACTTTTATTTCATGACCTCTGTGTGTGTGTGTATTTAAAAAAAAAAAAAAATTTTATATATATATTTTGGTTGGTTAGATTTTTATCTTGACAATTTCATATTTTGTTGTTTCAGATTCCGATCATCCGCTCCTTTGGAATTCTAAAACTTGCAGCTGCTGAGGCAAATCGGCAGTTTGGACTGGATGAAACCGTCGCTAATGCTATCGTCAAGGCTTCCAAAGAGGTGAACTTAAAGGGATATAATAATTAACCCCCGAAATTGCCTCTAATCGCCTCAAGAGCGTGACAGTTCTGTTGGTGTTTGTAAGTATGTCACCACACACCAGGATTATATTAAAATGAGTGTTTGGATGCTTAGTTATTCTAAGTTGAAAGGGCTGTGTATGGGTTATGTTTTGACAGGGTAATTTCTACTCAAGTTCTTCCGCCGCACCATGTCTTTGATTTGATTTTTGTCCTACTTTCCGACCTTGAGAGCAGCGGCCCACTTTATTCGAGTTACATATTTTAACTCACACAAAGAGCTACAGAGTTTGGTTTGGGGTTTACATTGATGATACCACACACAAGACATATATATATAGAAATATAGTTTGAACGTACATGTACTATTATTCAAATCAAAATATTGTGTTCTGTGGCCTATAGAGACAGCGTATTAGACAGTGAATTAAGCTAATTAAGCTGTGTCGCTATGTACAGCATGGAATGAGTGACCGCGCGCTAGGTTAAAGATGTGATTTTCTGAGTTCAATAGTTTTCACCTGTCTAGGCAAGCCGCAAATGCTTACCCACCTGCACTAAATAAATTGGATGACAGAGTTCGGGACTGTTCACCAAATAAGATTAATTTAATTAATTAGCATAGTTACAGATCACTTTCAAGATACAGTGGAGTCCAGCTATAACAAACCTGGGTATAACGAAATCCCTCTTTTAACAAACTGCCATTGATTTCCCGGCAGACAGCCTTCTATTTCTTACTTATTACTTTGCGGCTACATCAAACCTTTTGAACTCATTTGCATAACGAACCCCTCTTTTAACAAACACGTTTTCATCGCCCCAGAGCCGTTCTGTCTCTAAAAGTCACAAGGCTACAACAAACTGATGTCAATGATTGTCTCCAAAGACAAAAATACACAAACACAAGCGCATATCGCGTGATGAGCGAACTCTGAACAAACTAACAGCGGGAGGTGCACGGAACAGATCGAACCAAAACCGAAAGTTGTGGTAACGTCATGACATTTTGCGATGTACGTCAGCGAAGCTCGTGCACATGTGGTCTGTCTTGTTAAAAACAATGGCTGACGAACATGGTTTCGAAATCTGGAACTGTTTTTTTGTTTTCTCCGATCCGTGACCGAGTGACGTGATATAGAACCACGCGTTCGTTTGAATCAATTACTCTCCTCTGGCAGTGAAGTCTCCTAAATTACTCAACACTGTGGACAGTCCGGAGTGCAGTTATGTCCCGTGAATGAGCGAGTCAAAGTTTTATCGTGAAAACTGACGCTTTTCATGCACCTCCCGCTGTTAGTTTGCCTCTCTCTATGGATTATATTATGAAGCTGTTGAAAACATGCAGAGATTGTACTCTCCAAGGAAAGATCGATGGGACGATCATTTGAAGGTGATTGGGAAAACTTGTCTTGAGGCCATTTAGGGTTGAAAACTCTACAGCGAATTACTGATATAACAAACTAAAATGTATCTCCCTTGAGATTCGTTGTACCCGGACTCCACTGTAATTACTGCAGCTGTGTCTAAATAAAAACACAGCGAATGTCCGCTGAACTTTTCAAGGTCCAATTGACCAGGTGAACTAATGATCATTGTGTCCAATTGACCAGGTGAACTAATGATCATTGTGTCCAATTGACCAGGTGAACTAATGATCATTGTGTCTATTTGACCAGGTGAACTAATGGTCATTGTGTCTATTTGACCAGGTGAACTAATGATCATTGTGTCCAATTGACCAGGTGAACTAATGATCATTGTGTCCAATTCACCAGGTGAACTAATGGTCATTGTGTCCAATTGACCAGGTGAACTAATGATCATTGTGTCCAATTGACCAGGTGAACTAATGATCATTGTGTCCAATTGACCAGGTGAACTAATGATCATTGTGTCCAATTGACCAGGTGAACTAATGGTCATTGTGTCCAATTGACCAGGTGAACTAATGATCATTGTGTCCAATTGACCAGGTGAACTAATGATCATTGTGTCCAATTGACCAGGTGAACTAATGGTCATTGTGTCCAATTGACCAGGTGAACTAATGATCATTGTGTCCAATTGACCAGGTGAACTAATGATCATTGTGTCCAATTGACCAGGTGAACTAATGATCATTGTGTCCAATTGACCAGGTGAACTAATGATCATTGTGTCCAATTGACCAGGTGAACTAATGATCATTGTGTCCAATTGACCAGGTGAACTAATGATCATTGTGTCCATTTGACCAGGTGAACTAATGATCATTGTGTCCAATTGACCAGGTGAACTAATGATCATTGTGTCCAATTGACCAGGTGAACTAATGGTCATTGTGTCCAATTGACCAGGTGAACTAATGGTCATTGTGTCCAATTGACCAGGTGAACTAATGATCATTGTGTCCAATTGACCAGGTGAACTAATGATCATTGTGTCCAATTGACCAGGTGAACTAATGGTCATTGTGTCCAATTGACCAGGTGAACTAATGATCATTGTGTCCAATTGACCAGGTGAACTAATGATCATTGTGTCCAATTGACCAGGTGAACTAATGGTCATTGTGTCCAATTGACCAGGTGAACTAATGATCATTGTGTCCAATTGACCAGGTGAACTAATGATCATTGTGTCCAATTGACCAGGTGAACTAATGATCATTGTGTCCAATTGACCAGGTGAACTAATGGTCATTGTGTCCAATTGACCAGGTGAACTAAATGATCATTGTGTCTATTTGACCAGGTGAACTAATGATCATTGTGTCCAATTGACCAGGTGAACTAATGGTCATTGTGTCCAATTGACCAGGTGAACTAATGATCATTGTGTCCAATTGACCAGGTGAACTAATGGTCATTGTGTCCAATTGACCAGGTGAACTAAATGATCATTGTGTCTATTTGACCAGGTGAACTAATGATCATTGTGTCCAATTGACCAGGTGAACTAATGATCATTGTGTCCAATTGACCAGGTGAACTAATGATCATTGTGTCCAATTGACCAGGTGAACTAATGGTCATTGTGTCCAATTGACCAGGTGAACTAATGATCATTGTGTCTATTTGACCAGGTGAACTAATGATCATTGTGTCCAATTGACCAGGTGAACTAATGATCATTGTGTCCAATTGACCAGGTGAACTAATGGTCATTGTGTCTATTTGACCAGGTGAACTAATGATCATTGTGTCCAATTGACCAGGTGAACTAATGGTCATTGTGTCCAATTGACCAGGTGAACTAATGGTCATTGTGTCCAATTGACCAGGTGAACTAATGGTCATTGTGTCCAATTGACCAGGTGAACTAATGATCATTGTGTCCAATTGACCAGGTGAACTAATGGTCATTGTGTCTATTTGACCAGGTGAACTAATGATCATTGTGTCCAATTGACCAGGTGAACTAATGATCATTGTGTCCAATTGACCAGGTGAACTAATGATCATTGTGTCCAATTGACCAGGTGAACTAATGGTCATTGTGTCCATTTGACCAGGTGAACTAATGATCATTGTGTCTATTTGACCAGGTGAACTAATGATCATTGTGTCCAATTGACCAGGTGAACTAAATGGTCATTGTGTCCAATTGACCAGGTGAACTAATGGTCATTGTGTCCATTTGACCAGGTGAACTAATGATCATTGTGTCCAATTGACCAGGTGAACTAATGATCATTGTGTCCAATTGACCAGGTGAACTAATGATCATTGTGTCCAATTGACCAGGTGAACTAATGGTCATTGTGTCCAATTGACCAGGTGAACTAATGATCATTGTGTCCAATTGACCAGGTGAACTAATGGTCATTGTGTCCAATTGACCAGGTGAACTAATGATCATTGTGTCCAATTGACCAGGTGAACTAATGGTCATTGTGTCCAATTGACCAGGTGAACTAAATGGTCATTGTGTCTATTTGACCAGGTGAACTAATGATCATTGTGTCTATTTGACCAGGTGAACTAATGGTCATTGTGTCCAATTCACCAGGTGAACTAATGGTCATTGTGTCCAATTGACCAGGTGAACTAAATGGTCATTGTGTCTATTTGACCAGGTGAACTAATGATCATTGTGTCTATTTGACCAGGTGAACTAATGGTCATTGTGTCTATTTGCACAGGTTGATTTGGCCTTTGTGGCGATAGTCAACTCTAAAGACGGTGTCTGCATCTGATCTTTCCAGAGCTAAATGATGAGTGTTTATAATAAAAGCTGTGTGTGTGCAGGTGATCTCAGGGGAGCTTGACGATCATTTCCCCCTGGTGATCTGGCAGACGGGATCCGGCACCCAAACCAACATGAACGTCAACGAAGTGATCAGCAATCGCGCCATCGTCATGCTGAATGGAGAGATTGGATCCAAGACACCTGTCCACCCTAACGACCATGTCAACATGAGCCAGGTAGGGTCTCACACATCCTACTAGCTGTCGCACGGTTTGAATCTGGAGAGTGCCAGAGAATGAATGCACAGAACTTTGGACATGCTCATTTTAAAACGGACATTATGCCAGCCAAATAAAACAAACCACAGAATAAGAGCAGTAGCAATAGTGGAATCTGACTGTATTTTTGACTGTGTGCATTTGCTTAAAATGTAGGTCTACAGAGTCAAAATACTGAATCAAACTAAGAACTTGTTCAGCTTTTTCTGTTATGGGTTTTATAACCTTGCTGTTGAATGAAAACAAGCTGTGCTTTTTTTTTGCAGAGCTCAAACGACACGTTCCCCACCGCCATGCACGTAGCCGTTGCCATGGAGATAGAAAACCTGCTGATACCCAACCTGAGCTCTCTGTGTAACACGCTGCACACCAAGGCACTGGAGTTCAAGGACATCGTCAAGATAGGTCGCACACATCTCCAGGTCAGTTGTCCGGTCCTATGTACAGTGGAACCCCCTTTTAAGGCTTTTTTGTTTTGATTTTCTGTCCACAAGGTCTGTAAATTCACCTCCTTTTTGAGACCTAGACTTCTTAGACATTTTGAGGTCTTAAAAAGGGGGCCTTCACTGTGTATTTAACATCCCTGCTGCAATGCATCTCTTACGTGGAGACATTTTCAAAATTTTTAATTTTACTTATTTTATTTTTACTTGTGTATTAAGCTTTGTATCAGTACAAATAACAAAGGTAATAGTCCATCTCTCTTCTTTCACACCCAATAACAGGAATTATGATTCCTCCCTCTTCTTTCACATACAACAATAGAAATAATGACCGCTCCCTTTTTCACTCCGAACATCAAAAATAATGATCCTTCCCTTTTCTTTAAAACTCAACAACAGAAATAATGATCCTCCCTCTTCTATGACACTCAAGAACAGAAGTAGTAACCCCTCCCTCTTCTTTCACATCCAACATCAGAAATAATGACCCCTCCCTCTTCTTTCACATCCAACATCAGAAATAATGACCCCTCCCTTCCCTCTTCTTTCACATCCAACATCAGAAATAATGACCCCTCCCTCTTTTTTTACATCCAACATCAGAAATAATGACCCCTCCCTTCCCTCTTCTTTCACATCCAACATCAGAAATAATGACCCCTCCCTCTTCTTTCTCATCCAACATCAGAAATAATGACCCCTCCCTCTTCTTTCTCATCCAACATCAGAAATAATGACCCCTCCCTTCCCTCTTCTTTCACATCCAACATCAGAAATAATGACCCCTCCCTTTTTTTTCACATCCAACATCAGAAATAATGACCCCTCCCTTCCCTCTTCTTTCACATCCAACATCAGAAATAATGACCCCTCCCTTTTTTTTCACATCCAACATCAGAAATAATGACCCCTCCCTTCCCTCTTCTTTCACATCCAACATCAGAAATAATGACCCCTCCCTCTTCTTTCTCATCCAACATCAGAAATAATGACCCCTCCCTCTTCTTTCACATCCAACATCAGAAATAATGACCCCTCCCTCTTCTTTCACATCAGAAATAATGGCTATGACAGCATACCATACCACCTTTTTGACTTAATGGTGCAGGTTGGCTTGGTGCCCTGTACTTGTTACCCAGACCTGCTAGAGCCTTACCCCCTTTTGTGTGAACACTCAAGCACAAGACCAAGTGCGCATAGAAAAGATCTTGTAACCCATGTCAGAGTACCAAAGGTTATATAGAAGCACGAAATACCAAGCATGAATCCCCAAGAATCGGTGTATAGCTGCCTAAATGCGGAGTCAAAACGGGTCATGAACACAGAAGACAAAGAAGAACATTTCCAAAACAATTTTCAGCGTAGGATACAGTCATTCCATAGATTTACTGTTTCTGTCTTGACCAGTGTATGGTTTGTGTTGCAGGACGCAGTACCGCTGACCCTAGGTCAAGAGTTCAGTGGCTACGCCCAGCAGATGGTGGCGGGCCTAGAGAGGGTGGAGTCGGTGCGGCCACGCCTCTATGAGCTGGCCATTGGTAGGCCACACATCTTTTCTCTTCTTTTACTGTGATTGGTGTACCTGTGCTAGTCTGTCAAAATTAGAGTGAGAGCGAGAACAGGATGCGAGAGAGGCAGTCAGAGAGAGACTGTGTGTGTGTGTGAGGGGGGGTGGGGTGTTTTGTTTTTGTTTGTGCATATCTTTTGCATCAAAGTCTATTTTCAGTGTTAATAGATTTTGCTTCATTTGTATATCGTATTTCTTCATTCCTACATGTATCATATTTAAACTTGATAGATCAGTTCTCTGCAAACCAGAACTTATGATCTGCTACAGTTCATTATAAATCGAATTGGTTAACTCCTGGAATGCTGAAGAAGAAGAAGAAGCATCTGTTAACAAAACAAAACAAAAAAGCTGTTACACCTACTCTTAGCTCTAAAAATTGCTCCAAAAGTCTTTATTCCTACGTACTTCATCTTGCTTTCTAATGCACCCTTATTCAGCTCTACGAGGGCTGATTGGCAAATATTGACAGCTGGTTGGTAATATCCGTGTTTCAGATCTCTCATTAAAAATAGAGCTGAAACTTACAATACGCACTTCTTTGAGGTCTTATGCATGGTGAAGTTTATTTTCTTTTGTAGTAGTTTGTGTGTGTGTGTGTGTGTGTGTGTGTGTGTGTGTGTGTGTGTGTGTGTGTGTGTGTGAATAGAATAGAATAGAATAGAATAATGTTTATTGTCATGAACCAGTAAAGTTATTGACACAACAAACAACAAATAATGCATTGTACAATGCTAAAACAATCCGTAACAAATGTGTGTGTGTGTGTGTGTGTGTGTGTGTGTGTGTGTGTGTGTGTGTGTGTGTGTTTGTGTGTGTGCTGCAGCAGACTTTTGTTTGGTATGGGATCTTAGTGTGTAAGTAGTGTTGTTAATTGTGGCTTCTTGCAAAGATGGCTGACGTGTGTGACTGTCTACCAGGGGGCACTGCAGTGGGCACGGGACTCAACACCAGGGTGGGCTTTGCAGAGAAGGTGGTGGAGAGGATCTCTAAGCAAACAGGTCAGTCTGCACTGTTAGTCCTTTCACTAGTTTTTGTTTACCCACAATAGTCTTGAAGTTCATAGATTTTCCTGGCTGCTCTAAGGCCTACAGTGAAACGCCCCTTTTAAGACCCCCCTCCCCCCCCCCCCCAATTTAAGACTGCCTCCCTTTTAAGACCCTGTTTTTTCAGATTTGTGGTTCATAACCTTTGTAAATTAAATTCGACCCCCATTTTCAGACTCCCTACTTTTTAAGACGTGACTTTGTCAGGTTTTGTTGAGGTCTTTAAAGGGGGGTTCCACTGTACTAGAGAGCAACATTTTTATGTTCTACTGTACTAGAGAGCAACATTTTTATGTTCTACTGTACTAGAGAGCAACATTTTTATTTCATAAAAAGTGTCCACATTTAATTTGTTAATATTTTTTCTGTAAAGTGATATTTTCTTTTCTGTTTCAGATAGAATTTGAGACAAGCATCTTAGAATTCTTTTAAAGCCTGAATGGATCGCATTCCAGTACAGGAAAGGACCAAAATCGTTGAACTTTACTTTGCTGCCAATTCTGTGGTTCTCGCCCAGCGCGCTTTTCGGAGAGAGTTCCCTGGCACACACTGTCCATGTGCGAGAACTGTGAAGCGCCTCGTGGATAAATTCAGGGTTATGTCCTTTATTGTTATCTGAAAGACTACCAGTGTTCCTGAATTTATCCACGAGGCGCTTCACAGTTCTCGCACATGGACAGCAACCCCCCCCTCCTCTTAGCCTAGTCCGGCCCTGCTTTTTATGGCCCACCCTGTACTCCTCTATCATATATAGGACTGCTGCTTTAACAATTACTGGTACTGTTACAAAGTGAAATCTCATGGCAATAAATTAAATCACCAAAAGAATAGATGCTTTCACCAAAAGAATTGCTTAGTAAGCAAAAGATATTCCAACAAAAAATCGGATGTTTCCACCCACAAAATAGATGCTTCTAGCAAAAAACGGATTGATTCTACCAAAAGAAGAAATGAGACTTGCAAAAGAATTCTCAACAAAAAAACGAATTATTTCAACAACTTTTTTTTCTTTATTTGGTGTTTAACGTCGTTTTCAACCATTCAAGGTTAATTTCAACAACAAAATAGCTACTGTCAGCGAAAAAATATAAAGTTTCAGAGACAAAAATAGTGTCACTCCATATCATAATTGTACGTCCAAAGAAAGTTAAATGAAAATGATAAAATCAGTGTACAGAGCAGTCAAGATCCGTGTGTTCACTGCCTGATAAGCGCTGGTCTCGACAGCTTTGGGCGCCCGCGCTTTCGCTTCTGGCCGATTGGTATGGTCTTGGCCTGGGCAGGGGGGTTGGTCACCTCCAGACGAATCTTCATGCCCATGGAATGATGACACACGTAGCACTTGAGGAACTCCGGACAGTTGCAGAAAAACTGATTGTTTTTGTCGATCGTAATCTTCCACACCGACCTCCGACATGTGGCATACTCCTCGAAGTCAGCATAGGACGATGATTCAACCTTTTCTTCGGTGAATTCTCGGTCTTTGGTCCACTGCTTTCCAATTCCCCGTCGTCTTGTAGCTGGTGGCTCACTGTCAGACTCCGACGTATCATTATCAAATCTCACTGGATCGATCCTCTCAAAATCCATCTCTCCACCTTCAAACTCCATTTTCAACTGACAGAATCTGTGTCCTTGCTTGATTCAGCTGAATTTGTGATCACAAATCACCTCTGCTTAAGCGAAATCAGTGAGTCAAAACAATGACCACCACTCACACTGTGTTTCACTGTGTTGGAGAATGACTATCCGTTTCTTTTGTTGAAACTATATTTTCTTTTGCCTGAAGTAGTCAATCTTTTGCCTGATTATATTTTCTTTTGCCTGAGTATATTTGCTTTTGCCAGTTTATTTTATTTTTTGTTCAGACAGCAATTTTTTTGGCGGATCAAATTTTTTGTGTGTACTTTAATTCTTTGTCACTCAAGCCATCTTTTCTTTTGGTGAAAGCATCTATTTTTTTGGTAGAACCATTTCTTCTTTTGGTTCATTAAACGGGTGCCGAATCTCATTTAGGGCAGGTTGTGACAAGATCTCACGTTGGCACTTGACATCTCCACCTTATTTGGTCCCCCTTTGTCCAATGGTGTTTTCACAACACAACATGGCAATTTTATTATACCTTATTTGTAGGTTTGCCCAAAATAGGACATTTTACACAGATCGACAGTCAGTGTTCCTTCGAGACCATGCTAGCGGTCGAGGTGAACAATGACTGTTGAGGTGAACAATGACTGTCGAGGTGAACAATGACTGTCGAGGTGAACAATGACTGTCGAGGTGAACAATGACTGTCGAGGTGAACAATGACTGTCGAGGTGAACAATGACTGTTGAGGTGAACAATGACTGACGAGATGTGTGTAAAATGTCATATTTTGGTCAATCATACAAATAACCTGTATGTATCGATCGATTCTGGTTAGAATTCCTTTTAGTTGTTATGATTGAACGCACACAAACATGCACTATTTTGTAGTCTCGGCTGGCCGTCTAAATATGAATTTTTGTCGGCCTCTGCTGACGTCACATGGCTCAAAGAAGGGAAGTCCAGGGTTCAATCGATACATTGGGTTTTTTTTATGTATTGAGAGAAAATGTTCTTTTTTGATATGTAACCTCACTGAACTTTTAGGGATAGTTTTTGTTCAGGGGTCAGTAAATTACTAAGAAGAGAAGTCATAAAGCAGGATTGGTTTTCAAATTTTTATTTAGTAGAAATGGCGTGGACTAGAAAAAGAGCGACCCTGTAAACAAACAAATAAAACAACACTAAGTACCAAAACAAGACCAAGTAATAATTCAAATAAATAGAATGACATTTTGTTTACAGTTATTCTTTAAAACGGAAGGCAAATAAACTTTACAATGATAAATAGAAAACAACAGTGAATAAATAAAAGTCCCTGAAAATATATAATAACAACACTGAACATTTCCTAAATTCTTACAAACTTCATCTTTAAATATTACACATGTAAACTTAATACAATTCCAATTAACACACAACATAACTTACTCTAAATTATAACAATCTAAATTCAACAAGATTCATGATTTACACAAAAATATTCACAGCTATAGCTGGCTGCCTGGTTTGGTCAGCAAACCAGTCCAACAGGTAAATACCTAAAAATACTTTATTGCCATAGGGCTTAAACTATAAAAACTACATACAAGAGTAATCTAACTTGTTTCCCTGACTATTACAATACCAGTGAGTGAGTGTGTCTGTGTGTGTGTGTGTGTGTCTGTGTGTGTGTGTGTGTGTGTGTGTGTGTGTGTGTGTTAACCATTAAGCTACAATAATATTTCATTTAACATGCACAATAATTTCAACAGACAAAATAATCAGTCTGTCACAGATACATAACTGAGCAACAGAAATTCCAGACAAGTAATGTATTATCCATGTTTCAGGCCTGCCGTTCAAAACCGCACGTAACAAGTTTGAGGCGCTGGCGTGTCACGACGCGATGGTGGAGGTGCACGGTGCGCTCAACACACTGGCCTGCAGCCTGATGAAGATCGCCAATGACATCCGACTACTGGCGTCAGGTCCTCGCTGCGGCCTGGCCGAGATCTCACTGCCCGAGAATGAGGCTGGCAGCTCCATCATGCCAGGTAACACACACACTCTCAAGCTTGGCAGCTCCATCATGCCAGGTAACACACACTCTCAAGCTTGCTTTTGTAGTACAGTGGAACCCCCATTGTAAGACTACAGTGGAGCCCAGCTATAACGAACCTGGGTATAACGAAATCCTTCTTTTAACAAACTGCCATTGATTTCCCGACAGACAGCCTTCTATTTCTTACTTGTTACTTTCCGGCTACATCGAACCTTTTGAACTCATTTGCATAACGAACCCCTCTTTTAACAAACACGTTTTCATCGCCCCAGAGCCGTTTTGTCTCTAAAACAGTAAAAGTCACAAGGCTACAACGAACTGATGTCAATAATTGTCTCCAAAGACAAAAATACACTAAAATACACAAACACAAGTGCACATCGCGTGATGAGCGAACTCTGAACAAACTAACAGCGGGAGGTGCACGGAACAGATCGAACCAAAACCGAAAGTTGTGGTGACGTCATGACATTTTGCGATGTACGTCAGCGAAGCTCGTGCACATGTGGTCTGTCTTGCTAAAAACAATGGCTGACGAACATGGTTTCGAAATTTGGAACTGTTTTTTTGTTTTCTCCGATCCGTGACCGAGTGACGTGATATAGAACCACGTGTTCGTTTGAATCAATACTCTCCTCAGGCAGTGAAGTCTCCTAAATTGCTCAACACTGTAGACAGTCTGGAGTGCAGTTATGTCCCGTGAATGAGCGAGTCAAAGTTTTATCGTGAAAACTGACGCTTTTCATGCACCTCCCGCTGTTAGTTTGCCTCTCTCTATGGATTATATTATGAAGCTGTTGAAAACATGCAGAGATTGTACTCTCCAAGGAAAGATCGATGGGACGATCATTTGAAGGTGATTGGGAAAACTTGTCTTGAGGCCATTTAGGGTTGAAAACTCTACAGCGAATTACTGATATAACGGACTAAAATGTATCTCCCTTGAGATTCGTTGTACCCGGACTCCACTGTACCTCCTTTTTAAGACCTGATTTTCTCAGATTGTTGAAGGTCGTAGAAAGAGGGGGGTTTGGGGAGGGTCCACTGTATGGTCAATCCTGAGGCCTCTGCAGCTGGCCAGTTTTTGAGTCACTTGAGAAAAAGTGACTCTATGTAATCGGTCAGTGTTAGTCTGTCCGGCCGGCCGGCCAGCCGTCCGGCCGGCCGTCCGTAGACACCACCTTAACGTTGGACTTTTCTCGGAAACTATCAAAGCGATCGGGCTCATATTTTGTTTAGTCGTGACCTCCAATGACCTCTACACTTTAACGATGGTTTCGTTGACCTTTGACATTTTTCAAGGTCACAGGTCAGCGTCAAAGGAAAAATTAGACATTTTATATCTTTTCTCGGAAACTATCAAAGCGATCGGGCTCATATTTTGTTTAGTCGTGACCTCCAATGACCTCTACACTTTAACGATGGTTTCGTTGACCTTTGACCTTTTTCAAGGTCACAGGTCAGCGTCAAAGGAAAAATTAGACATTTTATATCTTTGACAAAGTTCATCGGATGTGATTGAAACTTTGTAGGATTATTCTTTACATCAAAGTATTTACATCTGTAGCCTTTTACGAACGTTATCAGAAAAACAAGGGAGATAACTAGCCTTTTCTCTTCGGCAACACACAACTTAACGTTGGGCTTTTCTCGGAAACTATAAAAGTGACCGGGCTCAAATTTTATGTGAACGTGACTCATTGTGTTGTGAATAGCAATTTCTTCCTGTCCATCTGATGCCTCATATAATATTCAGAACTGCGAAAGTGACTCGATCGAGCGTTTGCTCTTCTTGTTATTGGTTTGACATCATACCCAAATCTGTGTATTGCAACAAGCACAAGCTGGGCAGTTTTGAGTGGAGTGGCCGTTATTGAGTAGCAAGGTGTTTGTTCAGTTTTTGTTGTTTGTGCTTGTTATAGTGGTACTGGAAGCCAGCTATGATACTAGTTACCTGGGGCTTTTACACTTTTTTCACATTGACCACCCCACCTTACACTCTGTCACTCACTTAATAGTGCTGAGACTGGTTCCCTGGCGGTAGTGACTAGCAGTGATTGAGCGCCAGATTGTCGGAGCATTGTTGAGTGTTGATGTATATATTGGTCTACAGAAAGTATTCAGATAAGCCTTACCTTGTTTTGAATTATTTATTATGATCTTTTGCAATTATTTTCATTTATTACAAGTTTTTGCAATTATTTGACCTTGTTTTGACTCATTTATTACAATCTTTTGTGATTAGTTTTCAAGCTAAAGATGTCAGTCAGCTAATTAAAGCACCTGTGTTCCAGGCAAGGTGAACCCCACGCAAAGCGAGGCTCTGACCATGGTGGCCGCACAAGTGATGGGCAACCAGGTAGCCGTGTCCGTCGGCGCCAGCAACGGTCACTTCGAGCTCAATGTCTTCAAGCCCATGATCGTCAAAAACGTCCTACAGTCCGTGCGTCTCCTGGCCGACGCCTCCCTTTCCTTCACGCGCTACTGTGTGTCTGGCATTGAGGCCAACAAGGACAATATCGATGCTCTGATGAACAAGTCGCTGATGCTGGTGACGGCACTGAACCCTCACATCGGGTACGACAAGGCCGCGCAGATTGCCAAGCTGGGGCACAGGGAGGGGCTGACGCTGAAGGAGGCGGCGCTCAAGTTGGGATACTTGACTGAAGCGCAGTTTGATGAATGGGTCAGACCGGAAAAAATGTTGGGACCTAAATAAAACCATCAATCTCGCAAAATCTAGTCACCGGCATGAGCATTGGCTCAACTCAACAGATGACCAACAGTGGTTCCTGCAACGTAGAGAATCCAGATCCAGATCCAGATCCAGTAGGTATTAATTTAGTTTTACTAAAGCCTGCTGGGACACAAGTAATGGGTTAGTGCATTTGTAAACAGGAATCGCTTGACAAGTGGCCCCCTTCATCCCCCCCTTCCTCGTCCTGATATGGCTCTGCGTAGTCGGCTGGACGTTAAGCAACAAATAAACAAACAAACAAACAAACAAACTCTCTCTCTCTCTCTCTTTCTCTCTCTCTCTTTCTCTCTCTTTCTCTCTCTCTCTCTCTTTCTCTCCCTCTCTCTCTCTTTCTCTCTCTCCCTGTATCTGATTGTCCTCTGTGTCTCTATGTGTGTGTCTCTATGTGTGTGTGTGTGTGTGTGTGTGTGTGTGTGTGTGTTTTGTGTGTGTGTGCACGTGTGTGTGTGTAAGTGTGCGTTGTGTGTGTGTGAGATTTCCGTACCACTGTTGCTATATATGGTTATCGTTGTTGTTGTTTTTGTTTTCATTTGTTTAAATATCATGCATTTACAATATTGTCCGCCACATTACTCGTTTGTTTCTAAGAGCACATTTATAAGTTTATCTTGTTGTGCTCCCTTAATTACAATTTTCAATTACGGCTCTGTATTTATGCAACTGAATAAAACTGTTTAAACCAACTCGAGCCGTTCCAAATAATGTTCACCATATCAAGGGTTGACTGTCAGACGACTTATCTTGCTTTTGATACGTCAACTAGGGGATTGTTTTGAGGCTTAGAAATACCCCAGATTTAATTATCAATACTTCGGGGGAATTCAAGACATTTTGTGGATTGTTTGTTAACAGTATTATGATGCAAGCTCATTATCAGATGCTCATGGTTGTGTTTTTTATTTCAAGATTTTTGTGATGAATGATACTCCAGGGCTATCGGTTTGAAAATCATGAATGTCAAAAACTTGTAGCCTGTTGTGGGTTGTCTTGTAAGGGGTATTGTTCATAGTCAATTCCTAGAACTACCAGACTTTTGACTCCATACTGTAATCAAAGATTTTTTGCTGTCTTCAAGGGACATAAGCAGAGTACTAGACTAATGTATTTAGGAAAACGATACTCTGCAGAAAACTGCATGTCTGCAGAAATCATACCACAGCACAAAGTGTTAAATTCAAAGTGATAAAATATGTCTGAACAAATCAAGCCCTTCCACAAGATGTGACAGTTGAGAGTGATAACGTGATACGATTTTTAAGTCACTAAGAGTGGAAAAACATTGATGTGACGGGACTATATGACTTGTCCCACCAAAGTCAGGACTTTTATTGTACTCTAAATTATTATTATGCGCTCTCCCGCATCCGTTGCGAAGATGACCAACAGTGGTTCCTGCAACATAGAGAATCCAGATCCAGATCCAGATCCAGAAGATAAGGTTTTCTGGCAGGCAACCCTCAGTATAGTCCCTGTGAAGAAGAGCAGCTCAGTTGTATTTTAACATTGCCAAAGAAAGATGCAAGAAAGGTCGAAGGAGAAAGAGACCCAGTTACTGTCCCAGTGAAACAGCTGAAAATGACTTGTCATTTTATTTTCTGTACATTTAATGTCCTGAATACAATATGCTATTTTTAAGTCCCTGTCCCATGTTAATAACAAAATGTTATTAATTTGTGTGAAATCAGATTCAACATTTACCCAGAATGTATGCTTGTTTTCTTGTTTAATTGATCCGCTTTATTTTATAAACATATCAAAATTGGGAGCCTATTTGTTACACTTTATCAAGCGTTTCAACTAAGTTTTCTGCTTAGCCATTCTGTGTGCAGTTTGAACCCATCCTACCCATAAGTAATTGTTTATAAATGTAAAAAAATTCAAAATAATTTTTTGTTTACGTAAACCATTCATTGTTTACCTAAACAATTCATTGTTTACGTAAATAATTCATTGTTTACGTAAATAATTCATTGTTTACGTAAATAATGTATTGTTTACACAAATAATCACTTATTTCACAAAATAATATTTTTTGGGTGGATAAAGTGAGCAGTTGCTAAATAAATCATTGTTTACCTATATAATGCATTATTTAGCAGATTCGCTAATTATTTAGGGGAATCAAGAATTGACTTCTAAGCTTCATTTTTTTTGATAAACAAAATAATATCCAAACAACAGCTATTTTAAGATAAGAGTGTGTGGAGAGACCTTGTATTCAATTATAGTAATCACTGAAAGACCTAAAACTTAGTTCAGAAGCGAATCCTAGAAACCCCTAAATAATGGAAAATGTGTTGGCTAAACAATTCATTGTTTACGTAAATAATTCATTGTTTACGTAAATAATGATTTATTTAGCAACATTGCTGATTGTTTATAAACAATGTAATATAAGTCTAAATAATATATTGTTTACGTAAACAATATATTATTTAGACGTATTTTACATTGTTTGTAAACAATCAGCAATGTTGCTAAATAAATCATTATTTACGTAAACAATGAATTATTTACGTAAACAATGAATTGGTTTGGTAAATAATGAATGGTTTACGTAAACAAAAAATTATTTAGAATTGTTTTACATTGTTTATAAACAATTACTTATTTAGCACATGAGCTTCTAAATAATGATTATTTAGCTAAAACTGGTGAAAAAAACATGAAAAAGTATCCAAATAATTATTTGACAAATGGAATGCCATATTTCTGGACAGCAAACTCTAAAAGAAATTCTTTTCATCACAAAAGCGATTTTTGGAATTGACTGACGTAGTCCGGAAGAATTCATGCATCAACTTAAGTCACGTATTCGACATCATCACTTCGCATACCTTATGGTCTCGGTATTTCGTTGGCCTTCATATTTCCTACTTGTAAAATGACCCTCAAAGCTAACCGAGACTAGTTGAGGTTGTATCAATGCGCCCCGCCAGCAGGTTGTTAATGGATTTTTTAGCAAGTTATCAACAATTAATGACCGGTAATTTTTAATCAAAGGATCTGTTTCATTAAAACACCAACTTGATTGAATTACAATAAAGTTTAATTATGGATTGAATATTACAGCATATGATTTTATTTCTGTACATACCAGAAATGTTTCCTTCTTTTAAATACTCTTTTTGTGCATTGTCTATGTCAGAAAACTATTTTGTAATGAAACAGTTTTACCATTTCAAGAGATCTGGAAAATATGTTTGTGACAGCTGCACTTAAAAAAAACCCGAGCATTCCAATTATAGTGACGCTCAAAGTCTGGCCGTGTGACTTTGATCTGTACGGTTTTCTCATGCTCTGTCATGCATATTGTGAGATTTGGCAGTTTTGCAGAATCTCAGCATTGATAACTGGTACTATTTGGCGAAATAGATATTGCATTTAAAATCAGCTGTGAACCATTCCTTTATAAATAAATCCCTGCGCCTTGAATATGTGCGCGATATAAATTGCATAAAAATAAAAAATAAAGATAAAAAAAATAAATCCCAGCGCTTAGAACTGTACCCACGGAATACGCGCGATATAAGCCTCATATTGATTGATTGATTGATATATTTTTATGTTGCTTTGTTTGATATTACGTCCCTTCCCCAACCTCTCACCCTTTGTATATTGTTAATCTGAAACATTGAATTATCTTCAACATGTACACATGATTTGGTTGGTACCAATATTATGTTACACTTTGAGTCGCAAATATGGATCTAAATTTGGGATTTCTTCTGTGTGAATCACGTTTGATTTTCTGAATGTGCATGGAGAATAAATTAGCCCTCTTTTCAACTTTTTCTTATGCATATATATCTGCTAAACTCATAGTCAAGGGAATTTTGCAGTCAGGAGAATTGATTTTTTTTCTTGACTGGACTTTATTTCTGATTGTTTGTGATCCAAGTTGACTTTCTTATTATTTGCGCTTTATTTGAGATGAATGCATGGTCGGCATTTTTGAATGTTTGTTATTTACTCAGGAATTGAGTGTTGATTCAGGATGTAATAAACACTTGATCTGACACTTGGAGTGATCAATAAAATGTATGGAAAAGTTGTGTCTAAAATGTGAAATTGTCCAATTTTATGAAATTGGTAAAACAGTGCCTGACAAGTGAAAGTAGCGGTTCATTACTAGTTTGTTTTAACTGAAGTTTGAAACGATCCTGCAAGTTTGGCTTCCTCCCAAACTAGACAGCCGAACAAACAAAAAAAGCAGCAGCCTGCTGATTTTACAGATGAAGTAAACTTGTTCAAAAACAAAGCTATAATACAGTGGAACCTACCCCCCGCGGGTTAGGGGGAAGAATTTACCCCTCCCTGGGCCCCCCGCTGGTTAGGGGGAAGAATTTACCCCTCCCTGGGCCCCCCGCTGGTTAGGGGGAAGAATTTACCCCTCCCTGGGCCCCCCGCGGGTTAGGGGGAAGAATTTACCCGATGCTCCCCAGCATGTCGTAAGAGGCGACTAACGGATTCTGTTTCTCCTTTTACCCTCGTTAAGTGTTTCTTGTATAGAATATAGTCAATTTTTGTAAAGATTTTAGTCAAGCAGTATGTAAGAAATGTTAAGTCCTTTGTACTGGAAACTTGCATTCTCCCAGTAAGGTAATAATTATATTGTACTACGTTGCAAGCCCCTGGAGCAAATTTTTGATTAGTGCTTTTGTGAACAAGAAACAATTGACAAGTGGCTCTATCCCATCTCCCCCCTTTCCCCGTCGCGATATAACCTTCGTGGTTGAAAACGACGTTAAACACCAAATACAGAAACAGTGGAACCCCCCCAATTTAAGACTTCCCTCTTTTTAAGACAATGTATGTCTCTGCATGAAGTGAATACCCTCTCAGATATATCGCTATTATAAAAAACGCTCGCGCTGAACCCGAGTACTCTTCAGACATTCACACACACACACACACACACACACACACACACACACACACTCTCTCTCCCTCACTCCTTCTCTCTCTCCCTCTCTCTCTCTCTCACACACACTCACACACAAACACACACACACACACACACACACACACACTACCACATCTCCATTCTAAAACACGTCACGTTCCAAATCAAAAGACGACATTCTATTTTCTTACGTCACTATTCTTGATTTACGGTACCATTCGGCGGCTTTGCTACGAGTATGGCATAGTCTTGGTTTGCCGAGACCTTGCACCGTTCTATCAGACTGCCTGGCTGGCTGTTGCACCGCGAATTCCTCCCACCGCCAAGTCGTTTTTTTGTGGTTTATTTCGCATTTAGGTCCCAGGTAACATTATGAAGTTTTAATACGATCAATCGGACCTATTATCAAGTTAGTGTATCAACTTTTGAACGAACTGCGCCCAGTAGTTTCCCAGCAATAAGCTGTTAAGTCGAGACACACACACAGACACACAGACAGACAATTAAAGTCTGCTGGACCCTTGTACTAGCGTACTCGGGGATGAACTTGTAACTTATCAATGGGCTTTGGCAATCAAACTTGCCATATTTACCTATTTTCAGACATAATGAATTGGAAAGGCTGTTTTACTAACCTATGTTGCTTTCAGACATTTTCTGGATCAGTTAGCTTCTTATCTGTCTTTTTCAGTCCTGTGTTCATTATTTGTAAAACAATCTGTGAAGGTGATTACATAAGGTCCAAAACGCCTCTGTCTATGTTTTGTTAATAGTCAAGATGAGTCCAGTTTCGGTTACTCCTGTTTTGGGTAGACAATAGATGAATCCCGAAAATAAGTCTGTCGGGTGTGTATGGGTTGTGAAAGAGTGAATGCCCTTGACTTTTACTCGGACAAACATTGGATTTGGAGGGGCCAATCACTAGCGAGGAATGTGTCGGAAACACGTGGACAGGAGTACGTGTGATTTTATTTGTCTGAGGAAAAGCAAGGCCGGCTATTCACTGTTTCACAAGCCATACAAACCCGACGGAGTTATTTCCCAACATGGTCCATTATGCTTGCTGCTGTTTGGTCATTATCGCAAAATGCACAAGTAATGCAAAGATGTAAAACTGATTTGGAAATTGAAACCAACCCAAACAATCCACAAAGTCAATGTACATGGTTGTTGAAAGCTGCAAAGCCCGGTAGAGTTGATGGGGTCTATGTCGACCAAAAGAGTGGGATTGCCTGTAGGTGGAGTTCCTGTAGATGGATTCCCTGTATACAGGGAATACCACAGGGTGTAGTTCCTGTAACGTTTCGCTGATATCGCTTAAAGTCACGTGACGCTTGGCGACATCGGTAGAATTTGATGGGTTTTTGATCTTTTTTGATATTTCTTAGAAATTGGAGTATGGTTTGCAAGTTTTATTGAAAAACTCCACCCTGTGGGATTCCCTGTATACAGGAATCCCCCTACAGGAACTCCTCCTACAGGAACTCCTCCTACAGGAACTCCACCTACAGGGAATCCCACTCTTTTGATCGACATAGATCCCATCAGCTCCAGTTGACCACTTAAATAAGGGAGCCAACCATGTCATGTATGATCATTAGTAGGAATCATGGCAGGGGAGTTGTCTCCCTTTAACCGATAAACCAAATTTTTAGTCTTCAGTCTTTGCTGTTTTCTGCTTCAGTGTGTATTCCTTCTCTTTCTTTAATTTAGTTTGTGTGCACTCTTTTCTGCTCTAGTTTGCTGTCTTTTGTTTGCATTTTTATATTTAGTCAAGTTTTGACTAAATATTTTAACATCGAGGGGGAATCGAAACGAGGGTCGGGGTGTATGTGCGTGTGTGTGTGCGTGTGTGTGTCTGTGTCTGTGTCTGTGTGTGTGTGTAGAGCGATTCAGACTAAACTACTGGACCGATCTTTATGAAATTTGACATGAGAGTTCCTGGATATGAAATCCCCGAACGTTTTTTTCATTTTTTTGATAAATGTCTTTGATGACGTCATATCCGGCTTTTCGTGAAAGTTGAGGCGGCACTGTCACGCCCTCATTTTTCAACCAAATTGATTGAAATTTTGGTCAAGCAATCTTCGACGAAGCCCGGACTTCGGTATTGCATTTCAGCTTGGTGGCTTAAAAATTAATTAATGACTTTGGTCATTAAAAATCTGAAAATTGTAAAAAAAAAATAAAAATTTATAAAACGATCCAAATTTACGTTCATCTTATTCTCCATCATTTTCTGATTCCAAAAACATATAAATATGTTATATTCGGATTAAAAGCAAGCTCTGAAAATTAAATATATAAAAATTATTATCAAAATTAAATTGTCGAAATCAATTTAAAAACACTTTCATCTTATTCCGTGTCGGTTCCTGATTCCAAAAACATATAGATATGATATGTTTGGATTAAAAACACGCTCAGAAAGTTAAAACAAAGAGAGGTACAGAAAAGCGTGCTATCCTTCTTAGCGCAACTACTACCCCGCTCTTCTTGTCAATTTCACTGCCTTTGCCATGAGCGGTGGACTGACGATGCTACGAGTATACGGTCTTGCTGAAAAATGGCATTGCGTTCAGTTTCATTCTGTGAGTTCGACAGCTACTTGACTAAATGTTGTATTTTCGCTTTACGCGACTTGTTTTTTCTTTAGTATACTGATTGTCAGTGAAAAGAATAGCTCATAAAACAACACATTGCCTCAAACACAGTGCCACCAACCCAGTTCAAAACTCACTTGCATTTTCAGAGCACTGAAGCGAAGAGGTTTGTCGTGACCTTGACACTAGCCGGCACCTGGAGGTCGTGCAGCTTCACGCATCAGTGACCGTCACCACTGGAAAGTTCCTCGCTCACTGAAACGACACAGTGTGGTGTAGTTATGAGCGAGCACGTCATTTTTAGTGTGTGTGTGTGTGTATATATATGTGTGTGTGTATGTGTGTGCGTGCGTGCGTGCGATGAATCAAGCTGTTTTTATTTTCTAAAGTTTCACGATAGAATATTAAACAAACAAACAAAGACTCAAACAAACAAACAAATAAGCACACACAAATACAAACAAACAAACAAAGACTCAATGAAATAAGCACACACGCAAACAAAGACTTGAAACAAACAAAATGACCATGCTATATTTGAAGTGGTATTGGACACGGCAAGGAATGTGAAGGGAAGGGACGCAAGGAGGAAGGTGGAAGGGGGTGTACGGTCAACGCATCTGTCGTTTCACAGCCCCCCCTCCCCTTACACACACTCACACTCACACCATGTTGGGGAACACCCATACTGATTTCATTCTTCGGATTAATTTCCTGAGCAGCTAGCAGAATGAAAACCATTATTGATAGAACACTGTTTGCAGGCGTATCGTGTTATTTCCTGTTCAGTCCTAATGCCGGCAGACGGCCGTTATCCAATGCAATACAAAGACTTTACCTAGCAGCAAAACACTGTTAACCTAATTCCACACACCCGGTTCAAACGCAAACACGAATTCTGTGTTGGCAAGGGCAAAACAACTCAAATTTGTCATGGGACAATTAACTGCTTTTTGTATGTGTATTGTTGGAGTATAGGCTACTCTTTCATGTCTCAAGGCCAGCTCTACGCGGATATTAATATGGAAGAGGCCGGCCGCTTCGAGCACATGATGCAGGAGGGATAAACGTGTGTGTGTGTGTGTGTGTGTGTGTGTGTGTGAGGGGGGCAATTTATGAACATACTATGATCAGAATAAGATTCCTACATTATGTCTTTTCACACCAAGATATGAATGCAGGATAAATGATACTGCAAATCGGCCAGCAATTTGTGCAACAGTGTGACGAAGTACATAGTAGTTCTACTAACAAAAGTAGCACACATAGTAAACACTGTGTTCAAAATGTGTGACAGCAAACGTGTAAAACATTGGAACTCTTCTTCTACGATTATGAGCTGAAATTCCCACGAGTTTGTACGTGTATGACCGTTTTTACCCCGCCATTACGGCAGCCATACGCCGCTTTCGGGGGATGCATGCTTGGTATCTTCGTGTTTTTATAACCCACCGAAGTCTAGAGCTGGCATACAGGATCTTTTCCGGGCGTACTTGGTCTTGTGAATGCGTGTATACACGAAGGGGGATGAAGCACTAACAGGTCTACACATAAGTTGACCTGGGATATCGTAAACATCTCCACCCTTAACCCACCAGGCGCTGTCGGGATTTGAACACTCAACCTTCGGCTTTTGAGGCCGGTGTTTTATTCACTAGGTCACTGCGCCCGTCATTGGAACACTTCAACTTGACTTAGAGTCTGTCTGTCTGTCTGTCTTTGTTTGTTCGTTCATTCATGGGCTGAAACTCCCACGGCTTTTACGTGTATGACCGTTTTTACCCCGCCATTTAGGCAGCCGCTTTCGGAGGAAGCATGCTGGGTATTTTCGTGTTTCTATAACCCACCGAACTCTGACATGGATTACAGGATCTTTTTTCGTGCGCACTTGGTCTTATGCTTGCGTGTACACACGGGGGTGTTCGGACACCGAGGAGAGTCTGCACACAAAGTTGACTCTGAGAAATAAATCTCTCGCCGAACGTGGGGACGAACTCACGCTGACAGCGGCCAACTGGATACAAATCCAGCGCGCTACCGACTGAGCTACATCCCCGCCCTGTCTGTCTGTCTGTTTCTCTGCAGTATCATAAGACACTCTGCTGTCTCAACTATGACTTCGCCGCCACACAGAACTAGATTGTCACTCCCAGGTTATGAGTTCTGAGCAAGACGTACGTGTCAATGTCCATGTGCACTTACCGCTTTTACTGACATTCTTTTCCGGCCAGCGGGAGGTCCGGGCGTCACTGGTGTTTGCACAATGTCTGAAAGTAAACCGGCGGAACACAAGTGTAGATTATGGACGGTATATGATGTATCATGTGAACCGTTGTTCGTGTTAATACTTTTTCTCTTGTGCGCGGCGGCATGATGTTTGCTGGCATCTCGGATTGCTTGGGATATGGCCTTGGAGACTGCTTCAAAGTCTTTGTTTGATGTGCGGGTGTCAGCAAAACCCTCATAGAATTTCAGTTCTGTTCGCATGTAGCCTATCAAACTGCTGCTGAACATGTTCAATAGCTTCGTTTCCCGCACATCTGATGATCTTACGGCGTAGCCCTCAACATTTAACCGCAATTATTCTGAGATTTTAATGACGCATTCCTTCCCTTGCGAACCATCTACATTTACTTAAACATAGGAGATCGCACAAGGCTTTAACGTGAGATGGAAAAAAAGCATCTTTCCACTCGAATACCTATCTATCTATCTATCTATATGCGGCTTGTGTCTGTCCGTCTGTGTGTGTGTGTGTGTGTGTGTGTGTGTGTGTGTGTGTGTGTGTTCGCGATGCACGGCCAAAGTTCTTGATGGATCTGCTTCAAATTTGGTGGGCATATTCAGGTAGACCCCGGACACAACCTGGTCGATGAGAATTTTCAACACGTGCTCTCAGCGCGCAGCGCTCAACCCATTTTGGTTTTTCTGTTCATCTTCCCAGATCCATTCCTAGTAACTCTTCCTTATCTTCTCCAGTGTTTTGCGTTTATCTCCCTTCCTTCGTGTGGCGTCAATCCATATTCCTGTTACTATTTTTAGAAGGTCACTGTCCATAACGCTTTCATCCCGGCGAAGTCGGATATTCCCGTTACTATTTTTAGAAGGTCACTGTCCACATTAACGCTTTCATCCCGGCGAAGCCGGGTATTCCTTTATTTCCTTTACTTTCCGGGTATTCGGCTCTACTTCTTCTCGGCGAAGCCGGGTATCATTCGGCTCTACTTCTTCCCGGGGGCGTTAAGCAAACAAACAAACAAACTTCTTCCCGGCGAAGCGGGTATTCATTCTAGTCAAAGATGTACAGCCTGCGTGGCTGATTTCTGTGCAGAGCGGTAATAGTTTTTAGAATGAGTTTCGTATCGGACACACATATCAACCCATACAAATAATGTAGCAAAGTGCAAAGGAAGCATGCAGCCACACTGTTGATTTTCGGTATGTGTCCAAGTGTCAGGATGTTCACATTCCTTGAACAAGCCCGGGCAGATCTGTGTAAGTTTACCTGAGGATAACGTGGATAAGGATAAGGATAAGATTTGAAGGCACTGTTTGAGACGGGAAGTGCTTCAGCAAAGAGCAATGCTAGCAACATACTGTGGTTTAGTTGTGCTTCCTGGGAACTATTGTCACACTTGTGTGGCCAGCAGGCGAGGACTTTATATAATACCCATAACAGTAACACTCACAGCTGTTTAGACGAATAAAATATTGGTAATGTTCATGTTAGTTGAGGGCTCGAAAATACACTGTATTTGAACGGTCAAAAGTCTACTCCATAATCAAGTCTTGGTTTTACATTTTGGAAAGAAGACGGTTTGCAATGTTCCTGAATTATTCATTTCTTTTCAGTTATAAGTGACACTGAGAGATCTTACCACAAAACCGCGATTGTTATCATGCATGCTTGTGGAAACGCACCAAGCACTTTCAATAAGTGTGTACACGTCAGTGAAGGTGGGGGTGGTGGTTGTGGTGGCATTGGTGGATTGAGGTGGGGGCCTCTCCAATCAAAAGTGTAAAAAGAAATGAAGAATCAAATCATGAACTCACAACAAGAAGTGTGTGTTCAGTGCGATAACTTTCCACCAGGGTAGTCGGAGGTTGACTTGGTAAAGAAAAGAAAACTAGCATAGAGGGGTGTGCTAAAACTATTGCGTTTTGGATCACTGGGCCTCAAAGAGGAGAACAAGCTGGCGGGTTGTTGTG
>NC_090261.1:2567522-2575022 GCF_037325665.1 Littorina saxatilis
TCTATCTCAAAACACTAGAAACAATGACGTGTTGTCGGGTCCAAGTCTATCTCAAAACACTAGAAACAATGACGTGTTGTCGGGTCCAAGTCTATCTCAAAACACTAGAAACAATGACGTGTTGTCGGGTCCAAGAGTGGACAGAATGGTCAGCACCTGGCGAATGATTGGAGCACGCAGAGACCTCCCGCAGCCCTGACCAGTCACCCTTTTGTGGTCAGAGAGAGAGAGAGAGAGAGAGAGAGAGAGAGAGAGAGAGAGAGAGAGAGAGAGAGAGAGAGAGAGAGAGAGAGAGAGAGAGAGAGAGAGAGAGAGAGAGAGAGAGAGAGAGAGAGAGAGAGAGAGAGAGAGAGAGAGAGCGTCCCACAGTGACCATGTATGCAGCTATTGAAAATCGAACAGAAAATTCCAGATTTACGGAACCCGCCTCCCCCCTTCTTCCCCTGACCGCCCTCATCCAACACAACTCTTTCGTCTATTTCATTACCCCCCTCCCCCCCCTCACACACACCCCGGCCTACGTAACGTATGGAACAAAAAATGTAGCACTGAATACCTCCTATACAATTGCTCTTCCAAATCAGCTCCCCCCCCCCCCCTCCACCCGATGTTTTGGACTGGGGTGGCACTGGCCGCATAGACCACGCGCTGTGTCCGGCCAGGCGAGCCGGGTGGACGGGTAGTCGGGTGGATTCAGTCAATTATTGCTCGTTGTGCGTGCTGGGTGCTATTCTGCGAGATCGTGTGTGATTTTACTCCAAGCTCTTTCTCACCTGTGACCGTCTCCCCTCGTCAGTTCCTACCTGGGCAGGTGAGTGAGAGTGAAAAGGTGAGAGTGAGACAGAGACTCCTTGTTCCCTGTTTGATCAGCGACGTGATCGAGATTTAGCACCCGGGGGATCTCATTACTTCTGTGTGTGCCACTCGTCTCATTCCCCGCAACAACTCCATGTCTTGTACTCACAGCATTAACCCCCCCCCCCCACCCCCTCCTTTCATTTCTTTGTCTGTCTCGGTGTGATTGAAGATATTTCTTGTGTTAAGAATAAAAGCAATGTTCATTGAAAGTTTTCACTTTTTGCGCAGTACTTTCTTGTGGACAAAAAAGGACTGAGCTGATTCGAAAAGAGCGCATAAGCTACCCAGTGAGGTTTTGTTCTCGGTATGTCGACCGTAAGTGTACATGTTTTAATATATATATCAGATGTTTATATTTATTTAAAAAAAATGATCACACCTTTTATTCAGCTACCTGTGTAACTATTCCGAATTCTACTTGGAGATACATGTATTACTGAAATACCCAGGTGTAATCGCATGTAGCACATCATTAAACGACAAATGCCATGTGGCCAAAACGTCAAAACTACAAAACATTCTTTCTTTTTTTATTTGGTGTTTAACGTCGTTTACAACCACGAAGGTTATATCGCGACGGGGAAAGGGAGGAGATGGGATAGAGCCACTTGTCAATTGTTTCTTGTTCACAAAAGCACTAATCAAAAATTTGCTCCAGGGGCTTGCAACGTAGTACAATATATTACCTTACTGGGAGAATGCAAGTTTCCAGTACAAAGGACTTAACATTTCTTACATACTGCTTGACTAAAATCTTTTCAAAAATTGACTATATTCTATACAAGAAACACTTAACAAGGGTAAAAGGAGAAACAGAATCCGTTAGTCGCCTCTTACGATATGCTGGGGAGCATCGGGTAAATTCTTCCCCCTAACCCGCGGGGGGAAAACATTTATTTTCATCACACAAAATAACTTCGCTGGAGAAACATGATATGCAGAATGTACAAGTTTATTAACACAGAGCGCAAATACGCAAAACCAAACCCTTTTACAACTTGTGGAAACTGCATCTGACAATCGCAGCTCGAACATTGCAAGAAAGTTCTAGAAGTGTGAAAGGGAAGGTGTCATGTCAGCTTTGCCTTGCCTTGCTCTGTGGGCCTGCACTTGACACAGGTTATCGGGATCCTCTTCACATTTGACGTACCACGCACACACCTAGGGTATCTGTCTTGTCTTGTCATGTCGTCTTTGTTTTAACAGCCATGTTTTCAGCGTTTGAATGGCTGAGTGGTGACAAAAACGCTCCATTACACTGTTTGCATTTTGTGAGGTGAGTATTTGACGCCTTTCTCTGTTGCGTGAACACTTTCAAAGGCGAGAAATGTTGGTTAAAAAATACCAAACAAATTGATTATGTTAATGGCGAGGTATCTTACGGCGGTACAAAGAACTGCGATGCAAGGTCTTTGGTTAATAATCCCCCTTTTCTGAAGAAAGAACAAGTCGCGTAAGGCGAAAATACAACATTTAGTCAAGTAGCTGTCGAACTCACAGAATGAAACTGAACGCAATGCAACGCAGCAAGACCGTATACTCGTAGTCTTAGCATCGTCAGCCACCGCTCACGGCAAAGGCAGTGAAATTGACAAGAAGAGCGGTTTAGTAGTTGCGCTGAGAAGGATAGCACGCTTTTCTGTACCTCTCTTCGTTTTAACTTTCTGAGCGTATTTTTAATCCAAACATATCATATCTATATGTTTTTGGAATCAGGAACCGGCAAGGAATAAAATGAAAGTGTTTTTAAATTGATTCCGAAAATTTGATTTTGATAATAATTTTTATATATTTAATTTTCAGAGCTTGTTTTTAATCCAAATATAACATATTTATATGTTTTTGGAATCAGCAAATGATGGAGAATAAGATGAACGTAAATTTGGATCGTTTTATAACAAAACTATTTTTTTTCATTTTTCTGATTTTTAATGACCAAAGTCATTAATTAATTTTTAACCCAGCAAACTGAAATGCAATACCGAAGTCCGGGCTTTGTCGAACATTACTTGACCAAAATTTCAACTAATTTGGTTGAAAAATGAGGGCGTGACAGTGCCGCCTCAACTTTCACGAAAAGCCGGATATGACGTCATCAAAGACATTTATAAAAAAAAAATGAAAAAAAGTATGGGGATATCATACCCAGGAACTCTCATGTCAAATTTCACAAAGATCGGTCCAGTAGTTTAGTCTGAATCGCTCTACACACACACACAGACACACACACACACACACACACACACACACACATACACCACGACCCTCGTCTCGATTCCCCCCTCTACGTTAAAACATTTAGTCAAAACTTGACTAAATGTAAAAAAAAAAAACCAAAGACCCACGTTTGTCAATGAAAGCTATCCATGACATTATCTGCATACGAGAAGACAGAGTTCAAGAATAGGAAACGTGTATAAAGGAGATTAAAGGACTTTACAGCAATGCTCTGAAACTACGTCGGTCAAGACAACAATTGCATTGAAAATCCTGCTGTAAACTTGTAAGCAGACTTACATATATACATACATACATAAGACAGACTGGCAAACAAACAGACATTACACGAGTAGATACGCAGACAAACCAAAATGACAGACAGACAGGTAGACATACGGACAGACAGACAGACAGACAGACAGACAGACATACGAACAGACAGACAGACAAACAGAGAGGCAGGCAAACAGACAGACAGACAGGTTAGATCATATCATTATGTTTTAACTGAGTATAATTCAAAGGCAACAGTAATTGATGTGATCACAAGAGTTGTAAGCAGGCATGAACAATAATGACGTTTACAAAAATAAACGAATTCATACAAATCAATCAATCAATCAATCAATCAATCAACCATGTACCAACCAATCAATCAATCAATCTTTTTTTGACAAGAGAAGACACAGTTAAGAAAGGATTTTGGTACTAGGTTTGACGTGACTTTACAGCTTTCCCTGTATCTCCTCCCAGTGAAGAAATCAAGTCAATGTAACCAGTCGCGTGACATGTTCCATTGCTCTCCAGTTATGGCACGAGGCTTTTCATCGGGAAATCATAAAGGTGTCTTATCAGGAGAGGTCACTGTATTTATGGGTTTGTTACTTTCAGTTTATCTCTTCATAAACACGGGCAAATACTGGCACTTCTGGTTCTGGTCTCTTCATTTCTTGGGCAAAACTGGGAGGATTAATAACTGCGCTTGTAAAACCGTAAATACATATTTTATAGACTTCTGTTGCTGAGAACAATGTTGAAAATACCCGCGATGGTTTATGGTTTATGTGTCAAATTATTTCTGGTTAAATATGTTGTAAAATTGCACATGTAACTCAATGGTTTTTTTCTTCATGTTCTTTTTATTTGACCCCACCAGCCCCTTTCACTCTGTGTGTGCGTGCATGTGTATATGAGAGAGATTTACGGATAAAATAAACAAGATAAGATATACAAAAAATGTATGAATAAGAGTTATGATGTACGTAAGCCATTGCTGCTTAATTACAATCAGCGCTTGGTCATGAGGGAAGAGAGAGAGAGAGAGAGAGAGAGAGAGAGAGAGAGAGAGAGAGAGAGAGAGAGAGAGAGAGAGAGAGAGAGAGAGAGAGAGAGAGAGAGAGAGAGAGAGAGAGAGTGTGTGGATGGATAGATGTGTGTGCGTTGTTATGGTTACCCCTGCCACTGTTGTTATTGACTGTAACTCGTTCCTTATCGTTTCAGACATGACCAGGACACACCATCAGTTAGGGGTGTAACTGAGCTCTCTTCCTGGACAACTTGATACCCGGAACCGCTACCTGCCAATCGATCGAACAGTCTGTATGCTGGAGCACTGATACATCCTGGCAGGAGCCTGCACAGTGTTACTGAAACAATCCCACACACTGACTCTCCTGTACCTGCGGTTCGTCGTGCTTGACTGTAGCTAAACGACAGCAGGAACAGGCAAGAAACTACGCAAGTGAAATACATTTTTGACTCGTAAAACCAAGTTGCCAATTGTGCGACCTTGACAGAGGACAGAGGAAGTTCGGATAGCGTTGTGCTCAATGACTGCTGGACAGGTCAACATCAACAGCTTAAGGTGAACCTGCTCGGACAGTGTTGAAACTGATAACATTTGGTTTCGCTATCCTAACCAAAACCTCAAAAACGAAGGAAAACTGAAAGCAAGGCCACCTCATTACATCAGTTTTTATGAGTCTAATTAAAAGGACGGAGAAAACGTTTGTGACTTCATACTGAGAAAACTGTCAATAAACCCTACCAGAAAAACAACACCCCCATTCCACACTTGTTCACCAGCACCACCCACCAGCACCACCCACCAGCACCACCCACAAGCACCACCAGCCACCAGCCACCAGTCAGCATGAACGTGTTCAAGAAGTTGAGCGCGCGGACAGGGCCGGATGAGCAGGGGGGCAACACGTCGGACAAGCGGAGCGAGGTCAGCGACAGCACGAGCAGCACGCGCAAGGTCAAGCTCAGCCGCTTCCGCCTCAAGATGCGCATGATGTCCAGGCTGGGCATGGCGGGCATGGTGTCCGGCAACAAGGCCAACTCCGTGCGCTACGAGCCCACCTACAAGACAGACCCGGACGAGAACCACAAGTTCTCACAGCGCAAGGCGGAGCAGATCATCTACAGGTAGGTCGTACTGTTACCACAAGTTCTCACAGCGCAAGGCGGAGCAGATCATCTACAGGTAGGTCGTACTGTTACCGCAAATAGTGACCCCCCCCCCTTTTTTTTTAGAAGGCCCAATATTTGAGAAAATCCATTCTTAAAAAGAAGGGGGTCTTAAAATGGGGGCTAATGTAGAGAGGTTAAGAACAGACAATGTGAACCAAATCAAGGCCTTAAACATGGGGGAGTCTACAATTGGGGGTTCCGCTGTACCATGGCCTTTGACGTCGGAGATTTCGCTTCGAAGGAGAGGGTAAAAAAAAAAGTCGTAATTTTTGTAATGGATACTGTACGTCTCTAACACTTGGCATGTAATGGATACTGTACGTCTCTAACACTTGGCATGTAATCGATACCGTACGTCTCTAACACTTGGCATGGTTGTGTCTTAGCGTGCTGGACGTGTACCTGTCGCAGAAGTCGTACGACCCGCGCCGCTTCCCGCTGCTGAGCAAGACGCTGGCCGAGCTGATCAAGGAGAGGGTCAAGGCCACGGGGCTGGAGCGCTACAAGATCGTCGCCATAGTCACCATGTGCGAGAACAAGAGCCAGGGCACGCGCGTGGCCTCGCGCTGTCTGTGGAACCAATCGTGTGACGACCACGCCTCTGTGGTGTACGAGGGCGCAAACTTCTTCGCCGTCGGCTCCGTGTACGCCGTCTACTTTGAGTAACATCCCCCAAAACGGTCTTACATGTAAAAACTTATTCGTGCAAAAACATGAGTGAACGTGGGAGTTTCAGCCTATGAACGAAGAAGAACAAGAAGAAGGGTAACATCACCAGTGCTCGACTCGCATGATGTGCTAAGCATTTGACGTCAGCTGAACTACGACGTCATTCGGCGCATTAACTATGCAACTGAAGGAGTTACCAACGTGAACGAAACATTTGTGATACCGCATGCATTAATTATGACATCATTCAGAGGAGTCATAGATACGCGAATAAAACCTTTGTGATACTCCCTTGTGACTGCGGGCCTCCCACACTTCGACCATGGACTTACATGTCTGATATAACTCTGTGTCGGTGTGTAGGAGGCACATTTGTGATAATGTTTCATCAGACATAACAGATAGCGATGCTGAATTGACCTTCACTTACAGAACTTAATGAGCCAAGTGAGGGACTAATACGGCGTGACTATCGATGATAGTCTGTAAGCATGAAATACGCAGACTTGTTAACCTACTCTTTATGTATATGCGTAGATTAACAAACCGAACAGACAGTGATATGTTGGACTTTTTTTCTGAGGATTATGTGTGTGCATTGTTCATTACTAAGCATAAGTACTCGATTTTCTTTTACTTTCATTTACTATAACTCTTGATCCCTATAACCTCGCCTATTGTATATTGTAAAGTTTCGGGGATAAACAGGAAACTGATTTTGTGTGTAACGCTGCTGTCAAAAAAAAAAAAAAAAAAAAAAAAATTGGGGCCACAGACAAGTAGCATAAATTATACAAGTAGTATAGGGATATAGTACAGCCATACCGGGATGTTTCATAAGACTTTCTTTGTAATAATACCTGTGAACATGATTTCCTGCGTCATGCTTTTGTCAAACGCAAAGGTCGACTTCGGGTCGTAAATACCTAATATATCGCCTTGTTTGAGTGTTTCATAAAACTTTCTCTGTGTTAATATTGCGGAGACTTCTATCTGCAGGGCAGACTTGTAGTTATAGGAACAAAGCAACACCTGACTCTGACAGCAAGGTTGACCCGAGGGACCGTAGGGCTGCTCTTTGTGTTATTCAGTTCTTAGCGCGGCTTGTGTAAAATCACTGACTTTATCATAATCACTGCCCGCACAAACACAGAAGAGACAATGACTGGGTATGAACTCTATAGGCACCGTCACTCTGTCACCTCTCGTATGAACTGCTTAGCTGAATATATATATATAATCATATACATATAAGACAGTGGACATAATATTATATTG